>NW_005434562.1:59412-118257 GCF_000315625.1 Guillardia theta CCMP2712
CGAGCAAATATCCGGACTCTTAGCATCCGCCGGGCATTCAGGGTTCCTTAGCGCAGTGAAAGACTGCAGTCGGTCCCACAACGGGCCCGGCCGCCAGGATCGGGTCCAGAAACAGCGGTCTAAAGGGAGGTTTTCTTCCCCTGGGAGAAATGTCCTATGGGTTAAGGATCCGAAATATAAAGAAGTCCCATTTCGCTCCACGTGATGCGTTACGTGCCTGGTCACGTTAGCCTTTCACCCGGGTCAGGGTCCCCGTCACCCGGCGATCAAGTTAGGGAGGGAGGGAGGGAGGGAGGGGAGGAAAGATGATACCAGAGGATGACTGAGGGGAAAGGGGGAAAAAGTGAGAAAAGTCTACTGTAGAAAGATGCAAGAGATGAGCAGGTGCAAGGCGAGCTGTGTGCTGCGATCATAGTCGTGGGTTACACTTTCGACATGAGAGGGAACGAGTAAGTGATGGAAAGAGAAATGAAACTGGAGAAGGGAGCAATCATTGTTGTAGCACAATTCAATCATACTGATCTCCTCAGGTGATTCCCACCTCCCTCTTTAAGGCAAGCAAGGCTAGAAAGATGGAGAATGAAACGGGAGAGCTGAAACAGAGATGAAGAAGCACAAGGGTGATGATAGCGAGTGCGGTCGAGGGGTACAGAGAGGGAGAGGGAGAGAGTTGGAGTGATTTCTCCCTTCCTTTACCTCAAGCAAGATCCCCTTCTCTGTCCACAGATCATTTTATATACCAATCATGCCACGAGTCTCTGTCGAGCTTTTACTCTTCCCTTCCAGTACCCCGCCTCCCACCTTCCTCTTCCCTCTTTGATGGCATGAAAGGCGTGAGATGCAGGCATGAAGGCTGTCTGCACTCAGGAACAGATTCATGACAGGGATCAAGATTCGACTTTGAAAGCAGGTGTAGCAAGGTGGTTGGGGTCAATCTTGCTGCAGCCTCTGCATCAGGGCATCGGCGATATGACACTATGTCATCATTAAAATTGGAAGCTGATACGATTCAAAGCGGCATGACTGAATTGACATTTGTATTGATACCTCGCAACTTAGATAACTTGATCACATAGATAACTTGATTACTTGGATAACTTGATAGCTCGATTACTTTCTCCACTCACACTACAGTCACCATGTGCTTCCCTATCGACCAACAAGGCTTCCAGCCGCCCTCAGTCGTCTCAAGCAAACATGAAGGGGAGGCCATATTGAAGCTTTCCCGTCAGGCTGGTGGCAGGAGGTTCCTGATATGGTGGCACGTTGTCGCTGGGAGCCTCGTGCACCTCCGGAACCGCGACCTCCTCATCTCTCCCTGTCCTCGCAGCCTCACGTGAAGTCGGTTTGGCGGTCGGCAAGGAGTACTTGTAGATGAGCAAGCCGATGCCGAAGACAAACACGGGGATCAGGACTGACAGCAGGACGATGAGCATGAGCGAGGGTCCACCGGTATCCTTAGCCTCGACCCCCGGCGGGGTAGTCAGAGGGACTTCCTTGTCAGCCGCCGTGCTCGAATCAGGAGCAGAGGTGCTTTCAACTTCAGCCTTGCTCGTTGCTGGGGAGCTGCTGGTGCTTTCAACGACGGTCGTGTTGCCAGCGGTGCCAACGGTGACGATGCTCAGAGTCGCTCCTTGGATCACCTGGACATTGATGCTCTGCTTGCTCAACTCCGCGCTGAGGGCTGACTGCGTCAGCTGCTTGCTCACCGACTTCCAGTCCGCGTTCAGGTCGAGCAGGATCTTGATCACCAGGTCGGAGCTGACCAGGAGCAGCCTCCTGGCAGGGGTCAGCTGACCACCCTGGCCCTCCACCTGTACACGATCTGAGCTCACATTGACGAGTCTAGCGACGGAGGCGAGCAGGGTCTGCCTCAGAGCTTCTGCTGTTGCATTCTCGCTGCTGATACGGACGGTCATGGTCACCTGCAGCTGCCCCTGCCTGCCGCCCGCGGCACCGGAGGGGAGACAGAGCGCGTCCTGCTGAGTCGATCCTTCAGCGCAGCCCACGAGTTGCACCTCTCCTGCCGAGCAGTTCTTGCACACCCTGCAGGATCCTGTTGATCCTCCTCCGCACGCCGACCGGTAGAAGCCTGAGGCACAGCTGAGCTGAGAGCAGGGAGAGCATCTCCTGTCTTGCTGCGACGTGCACGGCTGGACCTGATACTGACCCGCGTCACAGGTCGAGCAGGTCACACACGATCCCTTCGACTCGTTCCCGCAGCCCTGCAGGTACTGCTGCTGGGAGCAGTTCTTGCTGTAAAGCTCGCAGTCGTAACTTTTTGGGTCGCCGACCACAACGAGGCTAAAATCCTGGGGGGCAGTCGACTGCATCAGCCTCCTCGAGTCCAGCTGGCGGAGGCTGCACTTACACGTCACAGTCTCTCTGGTCAGGTCCACGAGCTCCACTTCACAGGCATCGCTCTGAAAGCTGTTGTTGCTCCACCTCAGACACCTTGCCGTCAACCGATCCGATCGCAGCGCTGACAGCAGCGCGCCCCTCCTTATGGGGGTCGACACCAGCAGGAAGCCCAGCTGACGCGTCGCCGCCTGCCGCACGGAGGCGCCGAGGAGGGGAGAGAGCGGAGAGGAACCGTTGATCAGACCTTGAAACAACTTGTAGACCCGCACCGAGACCGAGGTGGTATCCTGGGTCGCAACCTGACCAGAGGAAAGACGAAAGCCAAAAGAAACATTCTTGGTGGAGAACAAGCCTTCCAAGACTGTCGGGACACTCACAGCAAACGTCCCTGCCTGCACCTGCTCCTCGGTCTTGAGGAAGACGGCTTGCGCGATGTTGGGCTTGACCAGCGCGAGCTCCTGTCCTACCACCAGAGTGTCCAAGAAGCCTAGAGAAACAGCGAGCAAGGTCGACTGCATGCGGTTGACCAGCTGAGCATCGAGCTGCGAGTAGCTGGCGAAGTACCACGACATGGCGTCACCAAACAAGTCAAGCGAGTGCGACAGCATGTCCTGGCCGACCTGACCCGAGTACCTGCGGACAAGGCCTTCAGCCAGCTGCGTCGCCTCCTCGACTGACGTGTTGCTCTGAGCACGACTCTCGCTGCTTGTGCTGGCCAGCGTGCTCAGGGAGTCGGAGAAGAAGGACTGAGTCATGGGGTAGGACGCGTAGGCCTGCCTCGCTAGGGTCAACATGTAGACCACGAGGGAGCGAGCGACAGCTTCGCTGGTCGAGTTCGAGCTGATCTGGTTGGTGAGGTCGAGGGATACCGAAGTCATGAGCTGGTTCAGCCCTGCCATGTCTTGCGTCTGCGACTTCTCCAGCAGGTCGCTCTTGATTCCCGTCCAGTCCGTGCCAGCCGCTAGCAGCCGCCTGCCGCTCGCCGCAGTCGTCACCAGGTCCTGCAGCACAGGCGTCGCGGCTCCTCTGCTGTCTCGAACGATGGCGTTGATCTGGATGGCAGAGCTGGACGGCAGCCTGAGGCTCAGGAACGGGAGAGACGTCGGCTGGAACCACTTGCTCACCAGCTCTCCGTCCTGCACGAACGAGAAGCCAAACTCGTAGGATGGAGGAGCGTCGGTGTCAATCCAGTTGGTGCACGTGACCACGAATTCGTCTAGTAACGGCCTCCCGTCCTTCCTGCAGTCGCCGGAGCTCGAGGCGACGCAGGCAGCACAGGATCCTCCTTGAGGTGGCGTGTTGACCTGGAAGCTCGTCGACGACGTCCCGACACTCCCGTTGACAAGGCAGTCAAGTTTGACAAGGTAGACTGAGCCTGAAGTGAAGACGGATGTGCTGGTCTGCACCAGGAAGGTAGCGCCCTTCTGTCCGAAAGGAAACACCCCGGTTGCCTCGTACGGCACGTTGAGAGTCGGTTGGATGGTCCAAGTGTAAGAAGGAGAGGGGTAAGGGCAGGAGGCCTGGAAGACAACAGTCTCTTGCTGGTTCACTATCCCAACAGCGCCGTCAAACGCCGAGATGCTCGAGGTGATCATGACCGTGGGTACGAACCCCTTGACAACCTGGACGTTCTTGCTTGCTGTGGAAGGTGTCTTGGCGCCCTTTGACGCCATCAACAAGAAGGTATAGAACAAGTCTCCTGTCGCTGACAGCGAGCCAGCCGGCAAGGTAACCTGAGGTGTCTGCTGCTGCCCCAGCTGGAGGCCAGCGATCTGGCAAGGTTGGGAGACGAAACCGTCGGAGAAGTAACAGCTCCAGAGGTAGGAGAGCCCTTGATCCGCCCCCTTCCTCAGATCCAAGTCTCTAGAGCCGCTTCCGTCCAGCTGCAATGCCGAGCTCTCCGACACCTGGATCAGATCTCCCCCAGCTATGGAGGCCACGAGCGGCAGGTTGCCGGTCACGATGGTGTAGCGAGCTGTCGTCGATACCGAGCTGTCTCCCAGCATGCTGACGGTCAGGTCGAACGTGTACGTGCTGCCAGCTTGCAGCTCGTACTTGGGTATCCACAGTTGTGAGGTGCTGCTGGGAATGTAGCTGGGAGACACGGTGGGGCCGGAAGACTGTGTCCAGCGGAATACCATGTCGTTCTTGGCGACAGGGCAGGAGGAGAAGACGGCAGTGGCGGTGAGAGTCACGTCCTGGTCCACCAAGGTGGAGAAGGGAGACTGGGGAGCGAAGACGACGGTGGGAGAAGGGAAGGCCTTCTTCGTCACGGACACCACAGCCTCCTTGCTGGAGAAACCCAAGAAGTCCTTCACTGTCACTCCGATCGTGTACGTCTTGCCTGCTGTCGTCATCTGCGGCACGCCAGCGTCGAACTGCACAGTGCTGGTGCTGGGGAGGAGGTCGGTGAGGAACGCGTTCAGCCCGTCGTCGTTCAGACACCTCCAGCTGTAGCTCAGCTGCCTGGCGCTCTTGGAGAGAGCTCGGAGGGTCAGGGGAGAGCAGGGGTCCACCTCTTGAGGGGCGCTGACTTGCACGGAAGGATACAGGGGCGAGACTGGCGTCCCGACCCTCACAGTCTCCAGCATTGGCATCGAGACTTGGTTCTTCGACCGGACGCCCCTGATGGTGACGGCTGACCCTGGCAAGACGGTGGCTCCGGCGGAGAGGAAGATGTTGAAAGATTGATCCGAAGTCCAGACGCACTTTGGAGCTGTCTGCCCCAGCAGCCCAGCGTCACTCCCCACGATCTCACTGCAAGACTCGGAGGAAGCGAACTTGACCCTCCCGTCCGTGCTCTGGTCGAACACGACGATCACGAAGGCCCCGGTCGGATCGAAGTTGGCTGAGACCACCTGGGGGCTGCCCCAGTACACCAAGTCTGTGAGAGCCACCACTGTCGGATCTGACCTCATGGTCACCTGGAACTTGACCGTGGCCGTCCCAGCTGAGAGTGTGCAGGAGTTGCAGGTGAACTGAGGGGGAGTGAGCAAGATGGTGATGATGGTCGCGTTGCAGGTCAGGACGGTGAAGTCAGCTCGGAGAGAGCCTACGGAGACGACGAGCTGATCCTCAGCAGCAGACTTGCTCGTCAGGGGGACGTTCTTGATGGACGCCGTCAATGGCGAGGGGTTCGTCACAGAGGCAACGCAGGCGGCTGAGAGGCATCGGACCTCTCTCCGATCGTCGATGAACTGCATCTGGAACGCCACTGTCCAGCTCAGCATCGAGTTCCCGCTCGTCCTGAGAGTGATCGACCCGTCAAGAGACCCGAAGGTCTGAAGTTGCGGCATGCGAGCTGAGAACAGCGCCCGTTGGCGGTCAAGCACCAGGACTGGGGTCACCCCAGCAGGCAGGTCAGCCACTGCTTGATTCAACCCGACGGTGATACCGAAGGCGGCAGAGCCGACGAGTTTCCCATCAGCCCCGACGCTCGAGCTGATCCACTCGTCAATGTTGTCAACCGTCAATTGTAGGACGTTGTTGTTGCCCTGCTGCTGCTGGTCTGACCAAGTCACAAACCCTGCCTGCGCGGCCTTCCCACCTCCGCAAGCCCCGTTCACGATGCACGTGCTCCCAGGATTGCACATCGGGCAGAAGCGGACGAGTCTGACAGCTGGGGGCGGCTGATAGTAGGTGAACGTAGTCGAGGTCTCTCTGACAAACCCTCTCTGTGCTCCAGCGCTCCCCTGCTTCACGCTGATGGTGGTTTGACCTGAAGTCGCTCCTCCCAGCACCTCTCGTGCTGGAGGGACGATGACCTGGAGCTCGGTGACAGCCGTCGTGCTTGTGAGCCCCACGATGCCGCAGTAGACGGGGCACGTCGGGATCACACAGCGACACTCAACGCTACCAAACGTCAGCACAACCTCAGCTGGGGTTGTCACGACCGGGAAGTTGACGATCCTGAGGGTCGTCATGAGGGATTTGTCGCCCACCAGGTTCGGATAGGTTGTGCCTTGTGTTGTCGCCACGCTGGGCACGATGCTGATGACTGACGGCCTGTTCGCGTAGTCGAAGTAAAACTTCGCCACCTGGTTGTTCAATCCGTTGGCTACCACCCCGACTGCACTTCCAGCGCTTGCAGCTGAGGGAGCGACGTAAGCAAGAGACACAAGATTCGATGCGAGATTTTGACTGAGAGGCAGGACCTCGACGTTGGTGCTCTGCACAGAGACAGTGATGGAGGAGGAGGAGTTGATAGACAACAACCCCCAGGCTGACACATTCATCTTGATGCCTCCGTCCACCGGGCAATCGATCGGGTTGACTTGAGCAGGAGGGATGAGGTAGAAGAAGTCTTGATAGCCGACCTTGTGAGTTCCGTTGCTTATCTCCACCTCACTCGCTCCTGGAAAGGACCAAGGAGGAACAACAAAGTCCACCTGCAGCATCCCGTTGACAAGTCTTACCCTCACGTTCTCAGCTCGCAACGTCGCAGACTCGACTGCGAAAGTGACGTTGATACCTGGTGCGTCGGCCTTGCACTGAGAAGACAACAAGCAAGCAGGGATCAAGTTCTCCAGCATGGCCGTAGCCGTAGAAGATTGAGCGAGGCAGCTAGTATCGCTCGGTTGCATGCAGATGTACTGCGAGGATGGCTGGAAGAATCGGATCTTAGGTTGATTGCTCGCTAGGTAGTCAAAGCTGTAGGAGATCGAGATGTTGTGGATCTTGATCACAACTTGAACCGAGCCAACGAAGTTGTCAACAGCCGGCATCGTGAGAGTCAAGTCCACGACCGAACACTCGGGATACAGGCAGTTGGGGTTTCTAGAGCTTACGGTGTTAACTGCCACCGGTCGCGACTGATTCAGTGATATCTGGAGAGAGACTTCAAAGTCACCACGGGAGGCCCCGGGCTCGAGGTACTGCAGGGAGACTTGCAGGTCAGTCGCCGAGTCCGACGCTCCTGACGTCGGAAAGGATCGCAGGAACTTTGGGGGAGGAGTAGGCTGGACCATGACCTGCACGCTCGCTCCTCGCTCACACAGAGCTCTGCTCGTGCAGGCCTGCGAGCTCAGCCCGTACCGAGCACACACGTCGTCAGAGACGCGGTAGCATATGGACACTGTCAGCGCACCCACTGACCAGCGCGAGGACGGAGCAGGAACTACCAGCAAGACGCGCGTGCTGGTCGAACTGGAGGAGATGATGGAAGTCACAGCGACGTTGTTCAGCTGGAATGACGTGGAGTTGACGTTGAAGACGATCGCAGAGGAGTTGAACGGAAGCTTCAGCTGGGGAACGTTGCCCAGCTCCAATTGGAGGCTCAAGTCCTCAGTCCTCAACACCGTTGAGGGGAAGAACGACTGGACCCGCGCGGCTCCGCTGAGCAGACCCAAGTACTGATAACGGAAGGAGGCGGCTCTGACGATCGCGCCCAAGGTCAAGGTCAGAGTGACAACAGCGACTTGGTCCTCGTTCTTTGGCAACTGCGGCATGTTCATCACCAACGAGCCGCTGGAAGCCAGCAGGGTAGAGCTCCGTGCCATGGTCAAAGTGTCCGGGGCAAGGAGGAACTGACGGCCTTGGACGTTGACAGCGATCAGCAAGTCGGCAGGCAGAAGTGCTGGGAAGTTGCTGAACTGAACGAGGACCTTGTTGTTCCCCGTGACCATCCCGACACTCTGATTCACTGAGAGGATGGTAGCCTGCGGCACCAGCGCATCCTGGACGCAGTATGCAGCGTCGCAGGTCGCAGCAGAGTCTCCCTGCAGGAGCAACACATCGGGAACTGACTGCATGCCGCAAAACGTCTCATAGTTGCAAGGAAGGAACGTGCTCAAGGAGAACTGGTACGAGCTCATAGCTGGGCCCTGCGGAAGGAGCAGGAGGAGAGGAAGATCTCCGAGGGACGTCAGGGGAGGAAGCATGACCTTCACCTGGGTCCGGTTGCAGTAGGGAACCTCAGGTGGGCAAGAAACAAGGTTGTTCACGGAGAGAACTTGTGACAGAAGGCCGCTGACGGTGACGTTGAAGCCTCCGGAGCCTAGAGTTTGCGGGAAGTTTGCAATCAACAAGGTCACCACTGTCTTGTAGCTGATGGACCTCCCCAGCACAGTGACTGACACGGGAACAGCTTGGGGGGCCAGGCTCATGATCTTCAGGGCAAACCCATCGAAGAACGTGTAGGAAAAGTTGACGGTCTTGAGAAGACCTCCGGCCGTCACGTTCACCAGCACCGTCACGTTCTCAACGAGGGGATAGTAAGGCATCTTGACTTTCAGCCTGGTGATTTTGTCGTCAACCCTGACCGGAGCTGAGACGACACTCGCCTTGAAAGTCTGATTCCCAACAACACCCACGCTCACCGAGGAGAAAGTCTCCCAAGGGAAGTTGACTAGGTAAACATCCTCGAACAAGGTTTCGCTCTTGGCTGGGCCCTGCCTTGGTAAGGGGTCGACCACCTGGAGCAAACTGGTGTCTTGCTGGAGGAAGTTGAAGCTAACCGTGTCACAATTTGTTCCACAGCCTGTTGGGCTGACAACCACGACCACCTGACCAGGAACGCTGGCAGGGGTCACGATGCTGAGGACACAGGAGAGAGGCGAGGAGAGGACGGACACGGCGAACGTGCCGGCAAGCTTGTCGCATGTCGTCGCTACAGGGGCATCGGAGAGCGCAGTTGAACCGAACTGCACAGAAAGACATTGCGAAGGGACATCAATACAGTCTTGAATGGCAGACGGATATCGGAAATGTGAGATGTCCACTCGCACTGCCTGGCATCCCGTGCTGGGTCCACTGGTGACTGAGACGGAGCTGAGTTGCTGGGGGTAAAAGACGTAGGTGTAACTGAAGTTGACAGCCTTGAGTGTGCTTCTAGATATAATCGACGCCACGACTGTCTCCTGCGTGCTTGCACCAAGATTGAACGATGGAGGGAACAGTCTGACCTGCGTGACATCAACGACAGACCTCAGCAGCTGCCAGTTGGAGGCAGGAAGATCTTTCCCAGCCAACCGAAGCGTGAGATCGCTGGACAGGACAACAGGAAAGTTCGCTATCCCGACATCGATTGAGTTGCCTCCTGTGTCAGGCCCCTGAGTGCTCGAAACAAATTGGACATACGGCAGCTTGTCGTACAAGTCAAACGCGAAACAATTCGTGACAAGGTTCTTGCACACTCTCTGACAAGAACTCTGCTCACAACAAGTCGTCGGGCAGTCTTCCTTTCCATACACCAGGATCCCTCCGATCGGTCCAGCAGTCACCCCACCTGACACGTTGGCTGGCACGCTGAACTTGATCACTCCTGACTGTGTCGCGGCATCGACCGAGACGAGGTACGAGTCGATGCAGTAGGAGTATCCCGAGCAATTGCTACTGTACCGATACCTTCCCACCTTGACAGTGTAGTCAGCACGCGGAACCGATGGGTCGGCGTTCTGTATGAAGAGAGACACCAAGGTAGCGGCGTCTTGTTTGACTTTCACAGAACTTACACCGGAGTCACCGAACTCGTTGGTAATCATGTAAATCCTTGCTTTCCTGTCATTGAAGAAGAGGAAGGATTCATACGTTGCCCTAGCATCCGTATCCCTCGCGAGGTCTTCCTTGGAGTAGTACCTCCTGTGGTAGATCACAACAGTCGCTGGGCCCACGGGGACGCTGTCGCCATTCGGGGAGGAGACATCCACAGTCAAGGGCCCCGCAAGAGAAGTCGCCAGCTGCCTCTGACATGCTTGGACCTGTCCTTCAAGAGAGGTAACATTGCCGTTCATCGCCCACTCGAACATCACCACAACGTCTCCGCATCCGCCCCCTGATGATTGAGTCTCAGGGAAGTTTTGGACGGCAATCTGTATGCGGACAGGGGCTGAGACCCCGCCGGTAGAAGGAAAGATAGAAGAGACTTGAAGGTTGGGAGCAGCGACGTAACGGTAGACGGGAAGCCTCAGCTGCACGGGGTTGGAGTCCTTAGCAGAGTTGGCAGAGATTAGAGGCTGGAGGGTGGTGCTCGTGCCGATCGGAGGGAGGAGGAACTGGATGGTAGCCACGTTGGAACAGTATTGCGAAGCTTCGTACGTCACGCTCACAGCTGCTAAAGTCTGGTTCGTTGAGCTCAACAACATCTGGAAGGCCGTGGTCGGTTGCTCTGCTAACACGTTGGACAAGCGTACAAAGAAGGACGTGTAAGCATAGCGATACCCTGAGCTGGGAAATGAGTCCAGCAGATTGAGAGCTGTCTGACTGATCAGTTCGACCAGGAAGGTGACGTTGCGTCCACAAGGATTGAAGTCGCAAAGGGAAACTTGCACGGGTTGAAACCCGACGGCGGCGAGCGGAGCCTCCACCCGCATGTCTACCGTGATGATCTTCCTGCTCAGATCCAACGATGTGACCAGCACGGACACATTGAGAGTCGCTGAGGCCACGGCAGGGACGGGCAGGTCGTCGAGCTGAGGGGATCGGATGACCACTCGTGTCACGAAGCTTCTTCCGCTGCATCCCGAGGCCGGGGTGACGCTGGCGACCGAAGGAAAATCCCAGCAAGTCCCCCTGCTGCCGTTCCCACACCCAGTCAAGTAAGATCCTGGAGGACAGCGATACTGCGAGCATTCAGCGCAGACGCGATCAGAGACCAGCGAGCATGGCGAGAGCTCGTACTGACTGCCTGAGCAGACGCGGCAAGAGGAGCAGCCTGTATCCGCCGTTGTGCTGCAGTTGGCTGTGAGGTATTCCGAGCTCGAGCAGCTGCTGCATGCCTGACAGGATCCAGCACTGCCGTTGCCGCAACCTTGAACAAACTCCCCGGCATTGCAACGCAAACTGCAGTCTGAGCAGCTTCGATCTGAATCTTGACTGCATGCCGAGCTCTGGTATTCGTTAGACCCGCAGGTCCTGCACTGACTACACTCGCCAGTGGAGCCGTTGCCGCATCCCCATCGGAAGGACTCGTCAGGGCACTGCAACGAGGAGCAGTTGAGACAGAGTCTGTCGACAGAGGTTGAGCATGCGGAAGCCTCGTACTGCCCTGCACCGCAGGTGGAGCACGAGGAACAGCTCCCAGCACTTCCGCTTCCACATTGATCGAGGAATTCTTCATCGCCACAACGACGTGAGCTGCAGTTTTGGCAGATCGTATCAGAGGTCTCGTTGCAAGGAACCGAGATGTACTCGGCTGTCCCGCATGTTTTACACTGTTTGCATGTTCCTGCGAGCATCAACAAGTCAGTCAACATGTTTGTGAGAGAACGATTGAGAGAACGTCAAACAACAGCAGATTTGACTGAAGAGAATATGAAACACAACCAAGGAAAACAGTTTAAGGAACAATATACAATGAAACTCACCATTAAAGCCCCCACCGCAACCGTCAAGATATTCGCCGGGCGAACAAGAGTCGCATTGCACACAATGACCTGAAGAACTTCCGGAACAACCAGAAAGAAATGATCCAGAAGGACATAAGCTGAAATCACACTCGACACAAATAAACATATCAAGAACAGACGAATATTGCACAAATTGACCATGACTACAATCTGGAACATCCCGCATCGAACAATTGGCTCCCGTGTACCCCTCGTAGCACACGCATGCTCCCGTCTGCCCTCCGCACCGCCCGTTCCCGTTGCAGTCCCTCTCCATGTCGCAGACCGCCGTGCATCCCTCCCCGTACACGTCCGCCCCGCAGATCTCCTCCCCTCCTGCTTCCTCCGAGCAGTTGGCTCCCGTGTACCCCTCGTAGCACACGCATGCTCCCGTCTGCCCTCCGCACCGCCCGTTCCCGTTGCAGTCCCTCTCCATGTCGCAGACCGCCGTGCATCCCTCCCCGTACACGTCCGCCCCGCAGATCTCCTCCCCTCCTGCTCCCTCCGAGCAGTTGGCTCCCGTGTACCCCTCGTAGCACACGCATGCTCCCGTCTGCCCTCCGCACCGCCCGTTCCCGTTGCAGTCCCTCTCCATGTCGCAGACCGCCGTGCATCCCTCCCCGTACACGTCCGCCCCGCAGATCTCCTCCCCTCCTGCTGCCTTCGAGCAGTTGGCTCCCGTGTACCCCTCGTAGCACACGCATGCTCCCGTCTGCCCTCCGCACCGCCCGTTCCCGTTGCAGTCCCTCTCCATGTCGCAGACCGCCGTGCATCCCTCCCCGTACACGTCCGCCCCGCAGATCTCCTCCCCTCCTGCTCCCTCCGAGCAGTTGGCTCCCGTGTACCCCTCGTAGCACACGCATGCTCCCGTCTGCCCTCCGCACCGCCCGTTCCCGTTGCAGTCCCTCTCCATGTCGCAGACCGCCGTGCATCCCTCCCCGTACACGTCCGCCCCGCAGATCTCCTCCCCTCCTGCTTCCTCCGAGCAGTTGGCTCCCGTGTACCCCTCGTAGCACACGCATGCTCCCGTCTGCCCTCCGCACCGCCCGTTCCCGTTGCAGTCCCTCTCCATGTCGCAGACCGCCGTGCATCCCTCCCCGTACAACGTCCGCCCCGCAGATCTCCTCCCCTCCTGCTTCCTCCGAGCAGTTGGCTCCCGTGTACCCCTCGTAGCACACGCATGCTCCCGTCTGCCCTCCGCACCGCCCGTTCCCGTTGCAGTCCCTCTCCATGTCGCAGACCGCCGTGCATCCCTCCCCGTACACGTCCGCCCCGCAGATCTCCTCCCCTCCTGCTGCCTTCGAGCAGTTGGCTCCCGTGTACCCCTCGTAGCACACGCATGCTCCCGTCTGCCCTCCGCACCGCCCGTTCCCGTTGCAGTCCCTCTCCATGTCGCAGACCGCCGTGCATCCCTCCCCGTACACGTCCGCCCCGCAGATCTCCTCCCCTCCTGCTTCCTTCGAGCAGTTGGCTCCCGTGTACCCCTCGTAGCACACGCATGCTCCCGTCTGCCCTCCGCACCGCCCGTTCCCGTTGCAGTCCCTCTCCATGTCGCAGACCGCCGTGCATCCCTCCCCGTACACGTCCGCCCCGCAGATCTCCTCCCCTCCTGCTGCCTTCGAGCAGTTGGCTCCCGTGTACCCCTCGTAGCACACGCATGCTCCCGTCTGCCCTCCGCACCGCCCGTTCCCGTTGCAGTCCCTCTCCATGTCGCAGACCGCCGTGCATTCCTCCCCGTACATGTTGTTATTGCATATTTTGATTTCGCTGGTAATACTGGGATCGCTTTGACTTCCATTGTTTGATCGGATCGCTATCAATTTAGGATTGAATGGTGCGTTCAATCTCTGCATTGACACTGATCTTGCTTTTATTTCGAAGGAGTTTAATCCAACAGCCCAGCATAGTAAGACGATTGGGATGAAGTTTCTGGCTTGCTGATTCCGATGCCACATGTTTTTTGTTATTGTAAGCGCGATCACCATTTTCAGCGACACCAGAATATCAAGAAGTCAAACAACACAAGCAGCATCAACAAGATTCAAGACATCTGTCAACCATCCTCTGCTCTCACTCGTGACCCTGACTTCCTGGCATGGCCCCGTACGCCGAGCGCTGCTGCCAGCTGCCATACCTCTACAATATATTTACAATAAATATGTTTTATGTAGTACCGCGATTCAATTTAAAAACTGTTATTCATGTTGAAGTTGACAAATGGGGAGGAGGATAGGGTTCACGTCAGCCATTCATAAGTTTCTCTTTTTACACCCCTCCGATTCACCAAATATTGTTGGTCATTTCCCATAGGGGTAGGGTGGTACAAATCAACATGAGGAGTGGCAGGGTAGGGTGAGGTATTTCTGGCAGCCGTAATAAAAACGACTTGTATGATCAAGAATGATTATTTACCCGAGCAAAATAGATTAACTACCCGAGGGAGTGACCGAACTACATGAAAGAGGAGAAAGGAAAGACGAGCGAGGAGAGTGGAGAGGAGAGAGGAGAGAGGGGAGAGGGGAGAGGAGAGGAGAGGAGAGCAGGAGGATCAAAAAGGAGGAGAGGGAGGGAGGAAGGGAGAGGTGGAGATAAGAATGTAACAAGGAGAGATGACCAAAGTGAATTGAGGCTTAACTTTGAATTGAGGGCATATCAGGTGGAATTTAGGCAGGGGAGAGGCATGTGAAAACGAGGTGGAAGAGCTTTTTAGATATGATAGTATGCAATAATCAAGGAGATGCATAGATTACTTGAAGACGTTTAGACAAAAGTTGCTATGATCCGAAGCAAAACGGAAAACAGGCCCAGAAGGCGCAAACTAGTGAAAGCAAGGAGGATTCGGAAACGACTTGTCAAGGAAAATGTTTGATGTGATGAGAGCATGGTGGTGCTAGAAAGCTGTTATCAGTAACCGTGTCTGAGTTGCTCTCTGATCATGTCCAGGTGCTCTGAGTGAAAATTTTCTCTCCTGTCGGATGTTCATTAAGAACATTCGACTTCTTCTGCGGAGCAGTGTGAAATACCCCCAGCACATATACCAATCTGCGGCATTAGCGAAGAGGAGCATGTCTACAGAAGGAAAGGGTGAGAAGTTATGAGGAGCTGTTCACAATGAAGTCCTTTGTGATCCTTGATGATGGTGACAGGCCCAATCTACAGCAGCATCTGGAATGTCATCGACAAGCAACTGCAACCAACTCACATCGAACTCGTTGACGATTCCGCAAAGCATGCTGGACACGAAGCAATGAAAGGCTCCACTGCCAAGGAGACACACTTCCGATTGAAGGTGGTATCTTCCAAGTTTGAGGGGCTGTCGCTGGTCAAGAGGCACCAAATGGTCTATGCGTTGTTGAACGAGCAGTTTCAGCAAGGGTTGCATGCTCTAAACATTGTTGCGAAGACTCCACAGGAAGTAGAGAAGCGGTGATGTCGAGATTGTACTCTCAAAAAAAATAGATCAAGATTGCTTCACAAGAGTTGACCACGTGTGAGTTGTTCACAAACCTTTTCAACCTGTCACTCGTTGTCATCATGCTGGACAATCTGTGCGTTGTGTCAGGTTGAGATGAACTCACAAGAAGCAAGCGACCTGCTCATGAGACTCAAGGAAAAGGTTGATAAACTCAAAGTACTCCAACTGTCCGTTGAGTTCAGACGATGCGACATCGTACCGTCCAAAGAGTGCGAGAGCCTCTCGGAACGTTATGTAGATCCCCAATGTCTGCACAATGTGCAGAAACTCCATGTGGCCAATGATCGGATGCCCCAGGTCGGCACCTGCTCAGACCTTAGCACGTCAACTCTCTCACGCTGCTGGGAAGACCTGTCCTGGCATAGAAATTGAAAAGTTTCATCATGTCTTTGGGGGCACTCGTGACCTTTGCGGTCACTCTCTCGGCCAGCTGGGAGGTCACAGTCAAAGAGCCAGTCAACAACGGCATCGTTCCATACTTGTCGATTGAGGTCGTCCACCCTGCTCTTCCCCACTATCGCCTGCGCAACACTGTACCTGCCAAGATCGTGTGAGACGACTCCGTGGCAGGTAAGGAAGCGACGTCACCTGTAGATCAAGGGATCATCGGACGTGGGATCCAGGATCCTGTTCGCCGCCACTGAAGTCTTGGAGGAAGGAGCCCTTCTTGACCCTGTGCTTGCCGACCGCTGCAGGATGCTGCTAGCGGTGGTCAGCTGATGAGAGCCAGTACTTGGTAGCCGGGCGAAGGAGGCATTGGCACCAGAATTGGGAGTCTGAAGCCTTTTGGGGCTGCTGAGGTTGGACTGCCTGAGGTCTGAGAACGAGCGTGTCAGATTGGGACTCTCGTCCTCGCTCTCCGGTTGGATCTTCTCATCGTACGACTCTTTGAAGGTGGTAGTGAACATGTGCTTCCCCGTGTAGTAGTACCCGTCTCCAACAGTGACCTGCGACCGGTTCCTCAGAGGATTCTTCCGCTGCGTGATGGACTTGGGGTTCTCCTTCCTCATCCGGTCCACCTTCCTCTGCAAGTCCTCGTAGTAGCTGGCGAGGTTGACCGGTCCTCCCTGCAGGAAGGTTCTTGGCCCCACGTTGTCATCCTCATCTGAAGGATCCAGGCCCCGGAGGCTGCTGAACCCTGTCCCGAGGATGGGGCTCGATGTCATGACTCTGCGCCGGCCGACCCTGTAGTCCATGGTGACGGTAGTATCGAAGTCTGGAGTTGGCGGGCATGCCATCACCGCACCTAGTTCACGTTCTCGTCATGTTCACAGCATCCGTTCTACCTTGCACTCACGTGTAGCAGAAGCAAATGTCAACCCATGGTGAAACTGAAATTTTGGTATGAAGCCTGAATACCCAGGTATCTGTGCAAAATACAGCATTCAGTACGTCGACAGGCGGCATGGCTGCCTCTCACATGGTTCTCGAATCTATAGTTGACTCCGAAGGGTTCCAAGTCTTTGGACTCTGACGACAGAGACATCGAGGTAGGATACAGTAGCTTCAAGGCAACATGCTGCGGGGATGGTTGAAACCCTGCTGAAAAGTCTTGATCAAGGCGTGTGAGGGCGTTCAGTGTTAAGAGCAAGAAAAATACTGATCAATGCATCTACAGGAAGGCATACACTTCCGGTGATGATGGCTACGAGATCAAATTGTCTTAGTGTCCCCCTCTATGACTCTCGCGCACGTGAAAAATTGACCACCCTGTTGTGGCATCTACACCTCCAACTCAGCTCTCTTCCTGGCCGCCATCCCAGCCTCCCTGTCTCCTCTCCTCGTTGGAGCTGGCAACGCTCCTCATCGCTTCTCCCTTCTTGCCGTGAGTGCGGCAGTCAAGGATGGATTGTGCATTGGCGGTATTATCCGTTAATCGCATCGGGGTAGGGCCTGTGAGACTTAACCGACTCGGAACCTCCGAGGCTGTCGACCAACTGCAGTACTCGTACAATCACCTTGTACCAGTCTTAGTAATTGTATAGTACCAATACCACATGCGTAGGTTGCTTTCAGTACTGAATTTAATTAATTATTAGCTCAAAAATTATATATATATTTATTAAAAGCCGGTGTATTGTAAAACGAATATGTATCCAGCTGTTTTAAATTTGTATCAACTTTGAACAAAAAAAACTTGCCTACGTTTTACACGAAAAAACAAAACACAAGGGACCGTGATGCCGACGATGCTGCGAGCGTTCGTGGTGGCTCTGAGCGTGACAACGATCAGCTATACACCTGCACGTGCTGACGAAGTGTCGGTAAGATCTGAAATCATGTTCTCGCTGTAACTCCGTCATGTCTTCCTCTGCTAACATGCTTCTTGTCCACACTTTTTCCCTTGTTGCAGTTCGTAGGATTGTGCACTCCAAGCCTCCCTGCCGCCCGTATTTTAAGAAAGCCATTCGTGACACCAACCATGACATCGGATTCGAAGCAATATAGCAAGTACCAGCCCATGAACATGCTTGACAGGAGGTCGTTCTTGTCGAAAACTCTTCTAGTTGCTCCTGCACTGTCCTTCGGTTTTCAGGCTACTGAGTTCGCTGCGGCGGAATACGACACGAAAAATCTTCCTGTATCCTTGCAGAAGTTGATGGGCGACTTTCCACTCGAAGATGCCACCATTGCAATCTTTGACGACAACTCCAAATTGCCTCAGAAAATGTTGAAGGAGCTTCAAAACAAGGGCATCAAGGCTATTGGGATCGGAGCGGGCGGCGACCTCGCCAGCATGAGAGATAAGTACAGAGAGAATGAGTGCTATGCGGCCATTGTCCCAGACGGCAAGTTTGTCAAGAATATCATGAGCGGCCGCGGTCTAGAATGTGATCACTGCAGCTTCTACGGCGACACATCCCCACCAAAGTGGATCGTTGTGCTGCAGGCCAACGGCAAGGATGGGAAGACCATCCAGTCGGAGTCGGCACTGCTCGGCAGGGAATGTGATCCGAACGGAATTTGCTATCAGAGCGGGACTCCGATCCCGATCTTCACGCTCGAGGAGCTCCAGGCACTGAAGTGATTCGTGTTTCGGGTGGTCCACAGGAGAACCTATCAGGGGTATTTGTATCTTAGGAAGAGCTCATAGCTCTAGATACAAAGCCTTGAGGTAGACAAGACATTGAAAGTAACGCAATGAACACTTGCCACATACGACGTTGCCTACATCACCCTGTGGATGTTCAGATACTTATGTCCGGGCGACGGGATAAAGCTCATCGTCTTCCTGATTTCCCCACTCCCCTGAAGAGCACAAGTTAGCCAGCTGGTCGGTAGTATAATAGTGGCCAAGAGCGAGGCTACCCCATGATCCGTCGTAGTTCGACAGGTTGCAAAGAGGGATTCCAAGCTTCCAAAGCGCAAATAGAACAGCAGTGCTTGCAACCCCGCCGTTACAGTACCTGCATTGAAGTTTACCACTGGAAGAAACTCAATTGGGGATACAAGAATGTCTTGCGATTCTTCATATCTTGGACATCAAGTCCTTCATCTTTTAGAATCTGTCATAAGTTTAAGATCGTACTTGCTTCGGATGACAGGCGATTACTGCGATCATTTGCTCATCGCTGGGAGCATCATCAGACATGAGCAGGCATTGCGGAGATGAATCACCTGAGGTATCCTCCCATTTCTTTGTTGATAAGTCGCTTGTAAGGAATGTTCGTCGCTCCAGGAATACAACCAGACCTATGCAAATCAACCAACGTTGATGTGATTGAACATGTCACACCTCTTAGCCCGGCGCTCTTTCGAAGTGAACTGCGCAGCGTTGCGGGCATCGACTATGCACGCATCGCTTGTTTTCTTGATTACCTCTCTCATGTCCGAGGCCACGCACCTCAAAGAAGGCAGTTCCACTCTGGCGTTGAATTCAGCATATTTCTTGAGGGGGCATTCAGTGTCGACGCTAATGTCTCTTTCTTCTGCACACCAGCGCTTCCAACCACCGTTGAGTATTCGAACATCTTTGTGACCGTAGTATGTCAGAGCCCACCATAACCTCGTTGCAAACAGCATGTTCCCATTGTCATAGACCACTACAGTGTTGTCATTGCAGACTCCCCTTTCTTCCATGGCGGCCTCGAACAAATCTTTTGGGCTGAGCTGCACAGGGACGAGTGACTGAGGGTCGACAATATCCGCAGTCCAGTCTACGAACTCTGCTCCAGGAATGTGGCCGTTGAGGAAGTCTTCCTTGCATGGTCGGTACACCGTTTGCACGAAATCAGCTTCGGCGGGTAGCTTCTCAACTTCGCCGCGAATGTCCAGGATGGTCACCTCTTCCAGGTGTTCTTGCAGCCAGTCTGTGCTGACCAGCGCTCGAGCTCGGATCACATCTTCCTCCAAGCTGCTCCCTCCAGCTGACATCGCCATCGCTCTTGTTCCGCTACATCCCCGGTCACCCCTTGTCGAACGGCCCAGCCTAGTGGACGGCCTGCGGCAAATCAAGCATGCTCCCAACCTTGCAAGCACAGGAGGAGCTACCCTCGAGGTGTACATAGAGAAGCAGCTGATCCTACTTGTCCACACGAGCAACAGCAGGCTTGCCCTGACTTGACCTCCTGACATGCCCAGTGTTCCACGGTTCGCAGTCCGGCCGGGGCGGCCTTTGTCACTCATCGCCATCCGAGGCTGGCACTCAGCCGCGGGCCGCGCCCGGCCCGGCCCACCGTGCCCCCGGGGGCCGCGGCGGCGCGGTCCAGTTCAGTTCCGAAGCCTTCCGGCAATCTACCACTGACAGCCTGTGACTGACGCTACGGCCGGGTGCTGACTCAGGGATCTGATGGTGATCGGTTCTGTGGCGGTCAGCGTTCAACACTCAGGCTCGGAGGCCCTCCTTCACTGTACGACCGTACCCGGCCCGGCGTACATTGAAGCTGCCCGGAGACACGATATATCAATACCGCTCGAGAGTTTCACTAAAACGGTTCCTTGAATTGGTCGGAACACGAGCTTTACTTTCAAAGATCAAAAATGGCCAATGATCATAGACTCACAGTGAACTTAATAGAAGTCTAATTTTCAACCGGCGAGTCCAAACAGTTGATAATTTCATTTACATTCATACCTTGTTGCCTCTATCGCATCCTTATTGATTCATTAATTCTCACGTGTCAGGATGCTGGAGTTCTTCTGTCAACATGTACCAAGCTATCCAGGCTGGCTCTAGCAGATTGCTCTCCTCGTGTAGGTATTGGTCAACTTCGACACCCACGGGAAAGGGCTGTTCAAGATCGCAACCAAACCCATTTACATGATGAGTATAGTAAGGCTCAGTCCCGCTGGCAAACGCTGGTTCCTCCATATATGCGTCGTGGATACAGCTTGAACTTTGACCTGCTGCATGAATATCCGAAAAGGCTGAATCGTCATCCAGCAGAGGAGGATGTGAATTGCTTGCTTGCTGAGTTTCTCCGTCTGAAGCTTGAGGCAACGATCGAAACCTGCTGTAGGGCCACTTCACGATGCCGAGCTTTCTGCAAACGCATTTGAGTGCCGTCAATGAAATCCCCTATTGCAAATGATCAGGCAATTTCGAGATGTCCCACAAGAACAAGTCACTCACCAGCAACTTCGCGGCATCGCTTTGCTTCATATCGAACATTCGAGTGATGTCTTCACGGCTGAGAGATAATCCTTGCTTCTTTGCCATGCTTGACTGCTCATTTCTAGATCTTCTTGGCAATATTTTTGCGGCCTGCATGGCCAAAACTCCACAAGAATGTGCAGAAATACTTTCAGGTTAGGGACTCCGCGACGAGCACTTCAGCGGATAAAGGAAGAAGGAGGAAGAGAAGTTGGAGCGAAGGAGGGGAAAGACACAGGTGAACTCTGCAACGAGGACAGGAAGTGCGACGACAACTGATATTGCGCGCCCTCGCGCGCAAGTTTTTACTATTATGAGTTCCGACGCCGGTTGTAGGGGTCGTTTAATGCTAATTTGATGGGGTACTATCTTTGCTTCCATGCCCGAAGCACCTACCCCACCATGAACTGTATCAAGCAAGACAACCCTACCCTGGATCCTATTCCTTCTACCCCCACCCACTAAAATTAGCACAAGTACCCTTTATTTTCTGTAGTCAAAACGAAGCGTACCGCACCCGACCAGTCAAATTTTGCCAAAGTATATCCGTCCTACTACCCCACCCCACCTCGTCTCTTCCGAACTTTACAACAGCCTTTGGAACCAAGGAGAGTACCCCCATCTCCTAGCATCAAATACACCCCCCCATTCACTTTACGCGCAAGCCCGTATCCATTGGACGCTAGACATAACCAGCTATTTCCCCACACTACCCCTCTATCCCGATGACCACCCGTACCTATACCCATATCAAATTCACCGAAGTGTGGAGTAGTAAAGTTGAGTCGCGGAACTTTCCGAAGTTCCGGTCAGTCAGTCTCTCTAGAGCTCCTGGAGAGCTCCCCCGGTATCTAGCAAGCGGTAGTAAGAGGCTACTTCTGACTTTTTGCCTGGCCTGCAGTGTGTGCACCACCACCCCATCATGGCACCTTCTGTCCAGTACTACCATAAGGCCTGCCCGGGGGTGGGTACTACGGATGGGTACGGTCCCTGTCGCCGCATCCCGGCGATCGGCGGCCGCGCGACTCTCGGCCGGGCGGCCGGGGGTCACGAGGCAACGAGTCCGAGTCTGTCAGGCTGCATAATAGTATGCAGTTTGAGTAAAGATCATAGAGTAGCTCCGGCAACTTGAAGCAGCCGGGATAACCTGCCAGTGTGAGCCGCTCCGGGAGCCGCGGGATCCGCAGATCAGACTCCTGAAGTAAAGTGATTTTTTAACTTCACTTTGAGTAAACAGCCGGGCCGAAACACGGTCCGATCCCTGCGGCCCGGCCAGGGCCTGGAGGAGTCGCCGCCGGCCCGGCGCCGGGAAGCTTGGCCTGTTAGCTGTATCTTGGGGAGCGCAGAAGTCATGGGACATGGTAGCGGGCGCGCCCTCGGGAAGAAGAGGGGAAGGGAGGGGAGGGAGGGGAGACAGGGAAGGGCTGCGGCTGATGAGAAGAAGGACGATCTCCAGGCTCACGCTCCTCCTAGGAGATGCCCGGGAAGGCCAAGGAAGCACCCAAGACCCTCTCCACCACCAGAACCAAGTGCACCTCAACCTGAAACCAAGCCACATGACAGGAGCAAAGACAGCGGCAAAGCAGAAAGCGCAAGCGCAAACAGCCCTTACTCGAGAAGAGACCGTGTGCCCAAGAAAACTTCAGAGGATGAGGTCGGCGGCTTCGCAAGTTTGATCCCTAGGACCAGGAAGCCTGCAGCCGAGGAAAAGAACGAAGCGCCAGCCTCCTCTGACGTCTCTGCCAAGAGAGTTAAGGAAAGTGATAGACGTTTGCCTGCTCGAGATGCTTCCCCTGATCCTTCCGCTAATAGAGGGAGGGGGGGGATGAGGGGGAGGGGGAGGGGGAGGGGGAGGGGCAGAGGGCGGGGCAGAGGGCGGGGGAGGGGTAGAGGAGGTGGACGAAGCAATGCAGAAGGGCAACAAAATGATGGCTCGGAGGATGAAATGGACGAAGACGAAGATGACAATGATAATGATGCTGGTGCTGCTGAGGTAGAGGGAGAGGAGACGGACAATGCACAAGCAGGTAAACTTTGTGTTGGAAGAGGAATGGACGTTTTGCTCAACAGTAGAACAGTGACGGAGAGCCAAGGTCATACGCTGGAAGCAAAGCAAGAGGCCACAGTTGATTCAGGAAACTACAAGGACGGAAACTTTACAGAAGCAACCGAGAAGAACAAGTCTGATGTGAAATCAAGTACTTCGAACATGGATGGTCCGAATCAAAGCTCCAATTTTGATTTAGAAGGTGGACACTCCGGTGCTCAGCAATCAGCAGATGGAAAGCGAATGGCGCTGCAGGGTGGCAATCTGCAAAATTCCGATCGCAGTCAGGTTGAACAGAGGTGAATTCCAAATCTTTAGATTGCTTAATTCTAGGGAGATATTTGTTTCGGCTTTGGACTGACGTTCGTCTTCCTTTTACAGTGAAGCCTCAACCACTGAAAGCCTCAAAGGAGAGGGCGCAGTAACCGCGCAAGAAAAACCATCTGTAATCTGACTCGTGATCTACTCAGACGACTCACCTACTTGTTTGCTTCGGCAACAGGAAAAAGGAGATCAGCAAGTGAGTGTGACCTCCAGCCAGGGAGTTTCCACAATACAACAAGTAGCTCTCCTTTCATTCTTTGTGCATGATTACTTATGCTTTGTAGATGGCTGCCCTCCAGCTTGCAAGAAACAGTGGAAGTCCAACGGCCAGCCATAAGTGGGCCCATCTCGCTGGAGCCCCGATCCCGGCCAACGCCTCCTCTCCCGAGAGCGCAAGAGCCGGGTAGACGCACTGGTGACGCGGCTGAAAGCATGATGATGGCTCGTTCGCAGGTGGACCTCGTTGAAATATGCTGCTCTTGCTACTCCCCCGATCCCTGCGGGAAAGCGACCTTCGTCACAATCGAACGCACCTGTGACTGTCAGCAAGCCTGCTGAGATTAGCGGCACAGAAGGGGATTTGAGCCAAGGAGGATTGCAGAACAATGTCTCGAATACATTGAAGGGGAATGAGAGTGCGAGAAATGCAAATGCGAACTCGAAGGCCATCGACGCTTCTGAGGCTGAGCAGCAAAACATCTCAAATGCCAACGTGCCTTCATCTCAAGGGGGAGGCGCAAAGTCAAGTTCCGAGAGCTCGTTTGCCCTCAAAGATATTTCTGTCGAGCAGGTTCTCTTCGTCTTGACCCTTTGAGCTCCAATCAGTAACATGAACGAATGACAGAACCCACCTCATACCAAGTCAGATGCCCAGAAAGAAGAGAGCGGAAAGTCCGAGGTATTTGCATGTTTTTTCAACAGGTGGTGGTGTCAACAAGTTACGACAGGAATATACAACGCGCATGCTCGCAAGCTCCCAGGAGCTGAAGGGTATCAAAGTCTACTTGTTGGTTGCTTCTTTGTAAATTACTCACAGTCCCACGCATCGCAAAAGGACAACGGATCTTGTGGACTCCAGTAGACGATGCGCTTCTACGTAAAGCTGGTTGTCTTAATTGATAATCTACTACCCATCTCTTACTGCTGCTGTTGTTTGCAGTGGAGAGTGGCCTTGATTTTTCAGTCATCGCCGCAGAAATGGTGCTGGATCGTGAAGCAGGAGTTGAGCCACTGAGCTTGATATCCAGCCGTTCACTTCGCCATTTTCTGTGCGCGATCTTGAGACGAGATGGTTTTCCATGCTCTACGACCCTATGATTGCGATGGAGGTCTGCTGTGCGATATTGCCAACCGCCAGTCTGAGAGGAACTCACCAGGTTGCTTCGGAGTACGCCGTGATCCAAGGAAACGCTCCAGCTGCCAAGTTACCTTCGTCTCAAGGCATTTTGTGATGATTGGAGGAGGAGGAGAATCGACTCATCATGCTGTGTGTGTGGCAGGAGGAAAGTTTGGGCTAAGACGACGTGACTCGGCAGAGGAAGGCTTCGGAGGCGGAAGGGCGATGATCTGCAGCGCATCGGACGCGTGAGTGTCCGCTGTCGCCATCGCGTCTTCCCTTGCCTCTGAAGCAGAGCTGCAGGCTGATTCAAGGAGTGACGCCCAGTCTCGCCAAGGATAGCGGTATCACGGCTCTTGTTGAGGCGGTGGACTCCTCGGAGGCGGAACCAGTCAATCCCCTGGCAGCGATCGATGGTGCCGAGCTCCACTGCCTGGTGTACAAGACCAAGGTACTGCCATGGCTCCCCTGGTGTCGCCGCCTTATGTCTACCCTGTCAGATCTCGATAGGAAGAAACTGCTCCGAAACTTCTCCGCAGGATGCTTCTGACATTGACCTCGGAGTTGAGGGAGACGCCAAGGGAGTGTCTCGCCGTCAAGCTTACATCCGGAAGGACAGCAAAGGCTGGTGGCTCGACAACGTTGGACCCATCTCGCACGCCCTTCTGTACTGATCTGTGACTTCGCAGGTCGGTAGAGGAAGCGTGTATATCAACGGGAGCTCGGTGCCAAAGGGAGGCAGCAGCGAGCTGCCGGGGCGCTGCCTTCTCGTGATCGGAGGACTCAAACTTGTATTCGAGCGAGAGAATGCATGAGGAGGAGGAGGAGGAGGAGGAGGAGAAAAAGATTTAACATCAACACAAGTTCAAAGTTACAGAAGAAATCTTAATCCAAACACAACGGTGTGTCTGAGAGAGTTATCCGTTCTTGGCTGACATCATCGAGTCACAACCAATCAACTTCTCCTTCCCCGCCTTCACTTCACTCACCTGCAACGTACAACAAAAATGCGCCAGTCACGAGCGGTATGCCGATGAGCAAGAAGCTGAGAAGCACTCGGAGGGGCCTGTAGCTGCATGCTAGGTCAAGGTCAAGACTCTCCTCCCCACAGCTCAACCTGCCGGTCGCCAACCACGAGCTGCTCTCCCACTTGAACATGGCAACAGCTGCCGGGAAATCAGAGGAGCAAAAGGAGAGCGATCAAACCGATGCTGAGAACTTGGATGGCACTGCCTGGGATCCTGAGAGCCTGCAGGAACCCGTCAGAGCTGCAGGAACGGGACAGCAGGGCATGACGGGGATCAGAGAGAAGAGGAGGCTGAAGCTGACGAAGAGGAGCGCGAACAAGATAGCTCCCGAGTTCTCCTGTAGCTCCTCTAGCAACGTGCTGGAAGCTTCGAGCTCCTTGCCCCGCGTCTGCTCGATCGCCTCGAAGGTCCTCGGCGTCGAGGTGTACCTACCAGCGGAGTCACAAACACCAAGGGCAGACGAGCTGCCCCTGACCTTGACCTTACTGAGGATGCGATCGAATGGTATGCGCTATGAAAGGAGGGGACACGATCGAACTCTCCTTCCCCGCTCGTTAAGTGCTTGAAGGGGTCGGCTGAATCATTCGGCGTTTCCTCCTCCTTTGCTGGTGGGTCTTCGCTCAAGTACTTGTCACTGCCATGGCCTTCGCTGATACTTTCAAACTGATCTTTCACGTCTCGGGAGCTCTTCCTTGAGATCGACCTGTTTCCATTCACCTGCTCTTCCTCTTCGCTTCCGTGCTCCTCCTTCCTGCTGTCACTGGGTTGCCCTCCTACCCCATTCAGCTCGTGCTCCTTGCTGTGATCGTCCGCTACCTTCCCTGCTGCCCAGCTGTCTGTGACTGCTGTCACTGCTACTTCTCCTTGGAGGAGCGGAGAGCTCCCTTCCCCCTCCCTTCCCCCCTCCCTCCCTCCTTCCCTCCCTTCTACAGCCGCCGGCATGTTCTTGACTGCTCTAGCTACGGCCAGTTGTAGTAGGCCCCTTGGAAACTTTGAAACTTTCTAGGGTGTGGATACTTTGGAAACTTTCAACGTCAACTCAGGAAGTTCGCCCGCTATTATCTCTACCCCCAGTCAAACTTGGCACACTACTCTGTCAGTCGTGGAACTACACTTACACAACATCCCGGATCTGATATGATCTCTCTCGTCAGTGCTCATCGTCACATCGTCACCAGGTCAAGTGCTTTACTAACACATCGTCACAAGGTCAAGTTCTTTACTTACTAACACATCATCACCGGGTGAAACTCCCTTCACTTGCGACTACCTCTCTGCCCCCTCTTGTAGTCCCTTCTGAACTGCACAAGGGTGCCTTCTGTGTAGCCGTTGGCGATATCCTTCCCGTCAAGAATGAGCTTGACGGCTGCCTGGAACTCTAGTCCTTCGAAGTTGCCGACCATGGGCGTGTAGGCAGCGTCATGCTGGTTCTGACGATCAACCACCGCCGCCATCTCCTTGAGAGCTGAGAGCACTTGGTCCTTGGAGACAATGTTGTGATACAGCCAGTTGGCGATCAGCTGGGCTGAGATTCTCAACGTCGCTCGGTCCTCCATGAGCTGTGTGTCGTTGATGTCGGGGACCTTGGAGCACCCGACGCCCTGGCCCACCCACCGCACGACGTAGCCGAGGATGCTCTGGCAGTTGTTGTTCAGCTCCTTCTTCACTTCGTCCGCGTTGAGCTTCCGCTTCAGCAGCGGCACCTGCAGGATGTGATCAAGGTTAGCGCGAGGGCGACCAGCTATGTTCTCGTTCTGCACTTGCTGCACGGAGCACTTGTGGTAGTGCAGGGCGTGGAGGGAGGCAGCCGTAGGGTTGGGCACCCAGGCACAGTTGGCTCCTGCCATCGGATGCCCGATCTTCTCCTTGAGCATCTGCCGCATGTTGTCCGGAGCAGCCCACATCCCCTTCCCGATCTGAGCTTTCCCTGGAAGTTTCGCCAGCATGCCGCAGTCTACGTTCCAGTCCTCGTAGGCCTTGAGCCAGGGCTGCTGCTTCAGCTCTGCCTTGGGGTAGAAGGGACCAGCGCGAAAGCTCGTATGAATCTCGTCCCCTGTACGGTCAAGAAACCCGGTATTGATGAAGACAATCCTCTCCTTTGCTGCTCTGATCGCCTCGTAGAGGTTGACGGTCATTCTCCTCTCCTCATCCATCATCCCCATCTTCAGCGTGTTCCTCCTCAGACCCAGGAAGTCCTCCGTTGTGTTGAAGAGCTTGTTCACAAACTCCACCTCCTCCGGCCCGTGCATCTTGGGCCGCACGATGTACACACTCCCCGTCCGCGAGTTCTTCGTCTCTCCGCTGCTTCGGAGGTCATGCAAGGCAGCCAGGCTGGTGACGGCCAGGTCGAGCATGTGCTCAGGAATCTCACTCCCGTCCTCGAGCGTCACAGCATCCGTGTACAGGTGCATCCCGACGTTTCGCACGAGGAGTACAGTAGTCCCCGGCAGCCGCAGCTCCTTTCCAGCTGGAGTCGACCAGACCCTGTCGGTGTTCATTCGCCGGGTGATCATTCTCGAGCCCTTCTGCATCTCAACACTCAAGCTTCGCTTCATCAGCCCCGCCCATGTCCGGTACACCTGCACCTTGTCCTCCGCGTCCACGGCCGCCACCGAGTCCTCGCAGTCCGCGATGGCGGTCAGGGCTGACTCCACGACGACGTCCTTGATGCCGGCGATGTTGGACTTGCCGATGCTGCTCTTGTGGTCGATGACGATCTCAAAGTGCAGCCCGTTGTTGCGCAGCAGCACGCTTCTCAGCTCGTCCCCGTCCTTAAGGAAACCCGCAAACTGCGAGGACACGCTTCAGTTCACAAGGTTGTCAATTACTATGTACAGGAGGCTGGAAGCATTTACCTGCTTCCCATTTCTCAGAGTGTCCTGCTTCCCGTTATCGTACGTTACTGTCAACTTGCCCTGCCAGCCCCCAGTCAGAGAATGCGTGCCGCAGCGGCTATCTCCCACCTCTGAGATGGAAAATTTCTCCACCTGGGAGTATTTCTAGAGAAGACATCAGCGGACTTATCTAGCAGAAGAGACAAGGACTGACAGCGACTGCGAGCGGGAAAATATCGTCCATCCAGCGGAAAACTTCTTCAAACACCTGCGGTCTCCGCTTCACCACACGCATCGCTCCCTTCCCAGGATTCTCTTGCCTTCTTCCCTCTCGTCGGGTTGTACTCCCTCCCCCTGTGAGCGCCACCTGTGCTCCGACAGAGACGTCATCGCGCCATCGACCAACCACAAGGTGCTCACCGTCCTCAGGGATGACATCGGTGCCGTAGAAGGCGTCAAGAAGCGATCCCCTACCTCATAGCGTCAGGTCACTGATGGAGCAGCCGTCGCCGACCAGCGAGCGTTCGCAGCGTTGAGGATGAATCGAGGGTTGTCGACAGGACAGACAAGCTGGGGGAAGGTGAGTCAGAGGAAGCAGCCACGTCATCAGTACCTGAGGGCCGGCGACAAGAGCAATCTCAGGATCGACGCAGTCTGCTGAGCATGTGAGGATCCTTTACAAGCTCGAGGAACCCTGGGGACCTGTTGATATGGAGAAGGGCTCTTTCTCGGGAACCAAGTATCTGTTGCACATGGTGACGAACAAGCAATGACAACGTTCACTTCGGAGCCTCACCCGATGTCAACCAGGAACTTCTTGTACCTTTCGAACTCTATCGGCTGCGCAACCACCAATCAGCGCTCACACCATGAGACATGCCCCATCATCGTATCACCGAACGGCCTTCATGAAATTCGTCGATCTTGCTTTGGATTGCACTGCGCTTATCTAACAGCTCCTTGTTCCTGCCGCTGGCTCATCACACCCATGGCGATCAAAGTGAAGAAACTTGCCTGCTGTGGTTTTCCCTCACCATCTTCCCGAAGGAGGACCAGAAGGATTCGGACTCAATTCCTGTACCGGGACAGATCTCCTTGACAAAGTCCACCAGCTGCTCGTCTACTTTCAACCCTCCCTTGGCGACAGACGCCAAGAAACGCGCTGCGTCCACGTGGACCAGGTGAGCACGGCCATGGTTCCTTCACGTTCTCATGAGATCTCCGCAGGTCAAACGGACTAGAAGGTAACCTTGAGGCCAGAGACAGCATCCCACAGGACAGTGTCGACCTGGCGGTCTTGGCCAATCTGATTGTTTTCTTGAGACCAATCATCCTGCAACGGCCTTGATAAGTCTGATATCTAACAACGTGTAATGCTGTATGACGTAGCTCAATCCAACTGACGACTAGAGCATCTAAGGCATAATTAACCTTTCTCTTCTCATCGCACGTTAACAACCCTTCTAAATCGCCTAAACCTTCTTCTTCCCCGTTTTCTTCTCAACCCTCCACACCCCGTCTCCTCCGTCTCCTACCTCAACACGTTCAGCACCTATCCTCTGCTGTCCCTGACCCATCTCTGTGCTGTCCCTGTGCTGTCCCTCTGCTGTCCCTCTCCTGTCCCTCTCCTGTCTCTCTCGGTCTCCTTCGCTTCCCTCCTCCTCGCGCTTTGTTGTGGTTTCAGATGCACCCCGATCCCTTCGCCTCCCCCATCCCTCCCCTTCTACAATACTTGTAAATCAAAAATAATTTAGTTTCCCAGGAATCATGCATCGATCCAGAAAATAAATGTTTTTTAAAAGTCGAAAATGAATATTTTCATAATTTCTACACCGGGGGCCGTGTCCCTGAATCTTGACTAAAGACCTTCAAATTTGACTACGATCATGCGAGGCGCTAAAATTACTCAAAGCGTGACCGCCGGATCGTTCAGTGACACCCGGCCCTCACGACGTTCGGCATCCTCCGGGCCCGGACTGAGCGGGGATGTGGCACCAGGAAACATGTCGGCAATGGACGGATCGGCAGAAAGCGCTAAGAGGAAGCGAACAGAGGGAGAGGAGGCGGGACAGAAGGCAGAGATGGGAGGGGGCAAGAACGATGGAGCGTCAGAGGATGGGGCTGCTGGTGATGACAGGAAGCTGATCAAGGCAGAGGAGGAGCAGCAGGGCCAACTGCTAGATCGTCAAGAAGTAGAGCAACTTGGCTCCTGCTTGACGGCCCTGACCTGATGGCAGGAGGCGCGAAAGGACGTGGAAAGGTTTCTAGCTCCTATCAGGTCTAGTATGTCTTTTGCTCGACGTGCGACTGACGTGAAGGTGCACTTTAGACGAGAGCACAAGATCCCCAGGAAGCCGCAAGGTCTGATGCCTCTGCCGTTAAGACGAAGGAGGTTGACCTCTTGCTGGTTGCTTCCTCTCAGAATCAGAGAAGAACGTTGATGCTAGTGAAGGAAACTCCACGACCCCTGAAGGTCTGTCGCTGGTGAGCCTCCATGGATATGTCTGACTGGGAGCTCCAGTTAGCAGGGAAGAGGTTGTTGCGGCGAGGTCAAGATGAATGGTGCGAGAGAGAGGAGGAGGAGTGAGACATTCTACAGGAAGGCAAGGAAGGAAGCTGAACGTCAGAGCAAGAGACAGAAGCAAGGAAAGGGACAGAACAAGAACAGGGGCGATCAGAAGTCAGGGCTCAACCAGAAGGTAGAGAGGCTTGGTCCTACTTGAAGTGATCTCAATGTGACTCAACGCCCAGGTGATGAGCATTCTCCCTCATCTTTGCAAGAAGATCTCTTTAGGAGCCGAGGTACGAGACTCTGACCCTCTCCACACGCTTACGACGACCTCTCGTCAGTGTCCATTCGGCACCTCTTGCAAGTTCTCGCACGACGTTGAAGTAACTCTGTGTTTACTGGTCATTTCATCTTCTTTCTCATGCAGCAATCACAGAAATTTCTTGAGGAATGCAACAAGCTCCATGAGCTGCCTCAAGAGTTGCATGCTGGCATACCGGAAGTTCGTCCGATGTGCATGACTCGCTGCGGCTGATCCAGCGGCAGGGGAAGTTGTGTAATTGTGGACTCTGCTGTCGATTCAAGGGATGCAGGTAGTTAGAACGGTGTGCCGTCTTTTTCTGAGGAAGAAATCAGAGAGCGATGGGTTGAATACATCAGGAGCAAGCCTGAAGGGGCTGAAGTAGACATCTTGAACATGGAAGATTACGAGAAGAATATGTTGCCAAGAGACCTTCAGGTACTGGTGACAATGAGATGTATCATGTGGTAGAGGATGAAACAGAACACTGAATTGTTCTCGTATGATGACTTCGATGCATTGTTTTTCAAATGATCTACAAGTTGTTCTCGGATGATGACTTCTGTGTTCTCATCTTTCTGACATGAATGCTACAAAGGCTAAGTTGCGGGAAGTGACTGACAGAGGAAAATATGATTGGAAGAGATGGAAACAAGAGGTAGAGAGTTCAGCGATAGAAGTTTGTGCTGACCCACTTCTGCAGCATGATGCTTACAAGAATGCGATGAAAGGGAAGAAGGACAAGAAGGATGAAGATAGAGAGCCAGACGGTTGAACCTTTCGGTAGTCTGACCTGTCTCTAACTAGAAACACAAGGTTACAGTCTCGGCAGTCGACTCAGGGCTGAGGAGAAGAAGAAGATTGTGTTCGATCGAAAGGTCCCTTCTATGTATACTTGTTCAGGGCCTCAGCCTCCCGCGCCCCTTCAGACGATCCTCGCTCCTCTCACCACCGTCGGCAACCTTCCCTTCCGTCGCCTCTGCAAGCTCCAGGCATCTCCTCCTCTCCGCGACTTCCCTCCATCCCTTTCGCTGATTGGAATTTCCTGCCTGTCAAAGGGATGCGACATCACGGTCGGGGAGATGGCGTTAGCATCCAAGGTAGTTATGAGTAGGGAGATCGTGATATGATGAGATGTTCAGATTGTTGAGGGCAACGGGGGGGAGTGGGCCTTGTTCAGAAGGTCAGAGCTCCTGTTGTCTTGCCAGGAAAGCTGACTTGCCACCAATCCTCAGGCACGTCAGCGAAGACGTCTTTGGCATCCAGGTGAGAAAAACTCTCTTGAGTTATCAGCTCACTGCACCCTCTCAAAATAATCTTCCCTCCCTCACCTTGCTCCTCTCTTTAAGATCGCGGGAGGATGGCCGGACGTGGTTGCCAAGTGTGCAGAGCTCTTTGAGAGAGAGTAAGGAGGAGGGGGGGGGAGGAGCACGGAATGAATATCTGGCAGGTGCTCAGCCGACTTCTTCGACCTGAACTGCGGCTGTCCTCTCGACGGGATCTGCGGGTGCCGCCCAAGGATTCTGATGAACGAGCTGAGAACTGCGACAGGAAGGGGATGGGTGCTGAGCTGTTGGAGAAGCCGCAGCGGCTGCAAGAGATCGTCACCATCGCTTCCAGGGTGCGTCAGTCCGCCAGCTGCAGCAACCTGATGCTTGTGATACTCCTCTCTGCGCAGACGACTTCTCTCCCCATGACGGTGAAGATTCGTGTCGGGCAGCACGAAGACCCCAGCAGGTCGTTGTCAAGGGGAGAGAGGAGCAGGGAGAGGGGGCGGATAGAGGAGCAGGAAAGTTAGGAGGTTCGAGGAGGAGGAGCTTGGGAAGGGGCAGAGGCAGGAGGAGTGAGACTGAGAGTCTGAGTAGGAGGAACGCGCATCTCCTCGTCCCACGAGTGAGACGATTACGATGCTCTCCCTTCCCCTCCTCATCCTCCTTCAGCTCGCCGACTGGGGCGCATCTGCAGTCACCATTCATGGAAGGAGCCGCCAGCAGCGATATTCCCGTCTTGCAAATTGGGAATACATAGAAGAGGTTTGACCTTTGTTCTACCAGCTCTCCTCCCCATCCTCCTCTTGCTCCCCTTCTCTTCCTTTTCTTCGTCTCCTCCCTCGAATCTATAGCTGCTCCGACTTGTACATTGGAGCAAGTGTCAAGATCCGCATTTTCTTCCTTCAGCCACTTCTCCCCTCATCGTTTCTTGCCCTCTTTTCCTCATTTCATCTCTCCCTCTTTCTTTCTACCTCCTCACATTCAGCCTACCAGTGCGCTACCATCGGTCAATCCTGCGGCATCCCCGGTCAGTCTCGCCTTCCAGCCGCTGCCTTGCTGACGGGAGCGACCAGTGATCGGCAACGGAGACGTGCTTTCCTGGGAGGACTACGAGCAGCATCTGCAGGGCGGGAAGGTTCAGACCTGCATGATAGGACGAGGAGCGCTCATCAAGCCTTGGATCTTCAAGGAGGTAAGAGGGAGGATGGCGGCCATCGCGCTCATTCCCATCCCCTTCAGGTCAAGGAGCGCAAGTATTGGGACATCAGAAGCAGCGAGCGGCTCGAGATGATGAAGGCAAGTGACCCGCTCCCACTCCGCCCTCCTCCTACTTCTTCCTCGCCTCACCTCCTCCCAGGACTTCGTTCGCTTCGGCCTCGACCACTGGGGAAGCGACAGGTGCTGCTCTCTGACCTTGCCCTGCTCCTCATACTCAGGCAGTGTGGGAGTGGAGAAGACGAGGTCCTTCTTCCTGGAGTGGCAGGTGGCGAAGAGCTGGAGATAGTAGGAGGGGATGAGTAGCTGACAGGCCTGGCACTGCCGCTACATCCCTGTGGGTCTCCTGGAGATCCTGCCGCCAGTGATCAACCATCGCAACCCTGTATGCCATCCCTTGTGCCTCCTCCTGCTCCACTCAACGCGTCTGCTCGCCCTCACCCTGTCGTGCTCCAGGGATTCACAGGGCGCGACGAGCTAGAAACGAAACTCGCAAGCACGCAAGCTGACGACTGGATCAAGGTGAAGCAGTGTGGAGTGAAAGAGAGAGAAGGAGAAGGAGCAGGGGCAGGAGAAGGAGGAGGAGTCCACTAACTTGTTCCGTCAGCTCTCCGAGATGTTCCTCGGACCGGCTCCCCCAGACCTCAAGTAAGCGCGAGTGATGGGAGGAATGGAGGGGTACGACTGAGGCTCTCCAGGTGGGTCCCCAAACATCGGAGCAGCGAAAAGAGCGCAGCAGACGCACAGGCAGAAGGATGAGAAACGGAGAGCAGGAGGAGAAGGAGGACGAGGACGAGGGCAACGAGTGGTCTACTTGTATTGTTTACATATCTCGCTTCCCGTAGCATAGCACAACGATACACTCTTGAGCTCTGAGATTAAACAGCAACCTCCTGTCCTTCCCCATCCAGCAACGCTTCCGGCAGACCCCTTGACAAGGATGAGAACTTGGCCATGCGCTTCGTCGTTCTCTTGTATCTCACAAAGAGGCACAACCCTGACGCCAGAGCTCCCAGCACAATCCCACCTCCTGCTCCACCCACGATGATAGAGATCTGCCTGTTGGTGAGAGCATTCGACTTGGGTGGCTGCTTGTAGATGATGTTGAACTTCTTGTCGGCCGGAGTCGCTCCACAGTAAGGGATCGCACTTCCTATGAGAGGAGGGGCGTGAGGAGAACAGGAAGGTCGATCAGCCTCAGCTCACCTGACGTTGTCCCCACTGTCCCTGATTGGCGGAATTCGTCAGTCATCCTACGAATCTCGTCGGGGTATCTGAGAGTCAAGGTCAACACTGGCGGTGATACAGCACAGACGAGTACACCTGTACACCAGTTGGGTACAACGAGTGTTCTTGTTTCTCGCTACCATCGACCCTCTTGACAGTTTCATCGTGAAATCAAAAGCGGCAACGGAGTATCTGCAGCACCAGTCAACCAAGTTGATTTTCAGCAGCAGTCCGAGTACCTCTCCTTGCGCGATTGAAGTGCGATGAAGTATCTCCCGTCTTGTGTAACTGAACAGCCCGTAAGGACTCCCCTACCTCCACACCTTGCATGCAAATATCTCACCATTCACGTTGATGCTCTTCACTTTCTCATTTGCATTGATGTTACCATAACCTTGATTGTTCCATGACCCCTCTTGTGGAATGCAACCCTGCACAGCCCTTATCAGTTTCCAAGCTCACTCCAACAGACACGCTGACCTGCCCCACATAAAAATCGTAGGCAGGAAGCTTTGCACTGTCTACGCTCGACACAGTTGACACCTGACCCTTGGCAACAGGAATGGACTGCGGCGATACTAAAGTGAGGAAAATATTATCCCTCCTTGCATCCGTTCCTGCATAGGCATCGCCATTCTGCACGAGGAATTCGAAGTAGTGGTATTGATTCCCCGGAAACACTTGTCCCCGCACGCTCACAATCGGCGCGCCATTGTTCGGGTAGATATCAGTAGGCGCCCCCGTTGCGTTAAAGATCTGGCTGAAGGTAATCCAGGAGGGATCAGCGCTGTTGCTGTTCCAGAGCTCCGAGATGTTCTGACACCTGCAGGAAACAATCATGAGACTTCAAACGTCAGCACGAAACAGTCCTTACATTGAGCAGTAATTCTTGCCGTCCGGACAAAGCTTCGGATCGTACCCGATCACATCCGCCTTGTTTGCATCGTAAACGGCGGCGGCGGCAGGGCTGATCAGAGAGCAGACAACAACCAGAGCCAGCACACTGCGACGTAATCTGAAACCTCCCTTCCCTCTCAGTGCAAGAAGCTCCGAGGCAACTGATGGTAACGTCCATGGTACTATCGCGCTTAGCCGACTCAAGTCCAAGCTCCGGCAGAGCTGCGGTCGGTTGGCACCAGTGGTACCATCCTTATCCCCCCCAAAAGATGAAAGAAAACCAAAGTAAGAGAAATTTTGGTAAGTAGAAGTGCGATCTGATCGCATTATTTCTGCCAAGCTGCCGCTCGACGAAAGAATGTACAAGTCCTAGTCTGCCCGATGGAAGTGTCGGGGTTAGAAGTGAGAGAAGAGCTAGATCTTAACAAGGGAGGTCAGGCCTGCTGGTTGTATCTGGTTACAATGATTAGATGAACACTCCGTGCCATTCCCCCGACGACCTCAAGCGTATCAGGCAATCCGAAACACAACGCTGGTCATTGCAGTCAGGGATGGGAGGTAATGATCGAGCAGGAGAAAAGAGCCCACAAGGTCGGGGGATGAGGAGAAACGAGAGGACAAGGAGACTAAGGAACAGCGAGGAGAGAGGAGGAGGAGGAGGAGGAGGAGGAGGAGGAGGAGGAGCGCACGAAAGGAGGAGGAGGAGAAGAGGGGGGGGGGGGGGGTTAAGGGATCAGGGGCGGGAAGGAGGAGCTTCTGCACTGAAGCGTCACGGCGGTTGCAATCCGTTACTCACCCCCTCTCTCCAACAGGCGGACAAAAGAGGGGGTAGGGGTACAACAAGATCATTCAAATACCCCTACTTTTATATTGAAGAAACAGGGTACTTCAAGAAGGGGTAGGGATCTTCTGTAATCAAAAGAAACCAAAGTTCGAAACTTTGCACGTTGAAACTTCGAAACATTCAAACTTAGAATCAGACGGACAAAGTTGGCAGGCCGGCCCGGGTTTTAACTGAGGCCCCTGAACTTGATTTCCACTGGGCCCGGCGTTCACTCGTCTGCGTTCATCTGAGCTTGACAGTCGTCGCTGAAACAGGTTCACGCCGACTCGCCGCTCAGTCGGCTCAGTGGATGACTGAGCGGCTCGCCGCCTCACTCGGAGGCCGAGGCGAGTCACGGGCCACTGAATCTACTGCCGTGACATCATGATAAAGATAAGACTGTAGTAGTAGATTGTAGTAGTATGTTCGGAATCGGAGGCCGGGCGGTCTCACTTACCGTAGTACGTACGGTACTGTTTGCAGTACTGTTGTATTAGAGTACACACAGTTTAATAACAAAAGAAACGTGTGAGGGTACAAGAGCGCTAACTTACCCTCTACCGATGGCATTACATATGTAATGCCCTCGCTACCATGTACCTGTAGTTATGTAACGCTCTCGCTACAATGTACCTGTAGTTACGGCGTACTGTAGCAGGTGCCTCGGTAGCTGGGAAGTGTGGAACAGCGCGGCCGCGCCAGCATGAATCCGGGGAGGGGAGGAGGGGGAGGGGGCTCGGAGGGAGGAAGGGAGAGAGGAGGAGGTAGAAAGCAAGTTAAAGTAGGGCAGTGAGACGGGAGGGAAGGATGAGCAGGTTGGCAAACAAGCTGGCAAGGGTGGCACCTATTGCGGAAGTGAGGAGGGATTCTGGGTTGATGTCAGCAATTTTTTGTTGAGGGGGTAAAGAGGGCAGGCTATTTAAGGAAAAGCGCTAGGAAGCAGAAAACCTTGGGGAGATAGGCATCAACAAAACATAAGGGACTGCGGAATTGAGATACGATTGAGCAAAGAATGAGATGTAGTTGTAGTCTTCCTTAGAAAACAAAGTGATTTGTTTGTTTCCCTTGGCACTCACAAAGACGAGAGCAGGCGCTTCAAGAGCATGGAAGACGGAAGGACAGAACCAAGGCAAATAGCCATCTCTAACATGTCAACGGACATGCTGCAGCAGCAGCTCACCCATCATGCCATCCGACGCATGCAGGAACGAGACATCAACTTCGACCTCATCCGCGAGACTGTCCGTCGAGGGTGGCGGCGAGACTTCCCACCTGCGGTCCTGTACGTCTCAGATCACATCACGGTCGTCACGAGCGGCACGCGGTTCATCACTGCGTGGCGCAACGAGCTGAAAAGCCTCTGGCCCCTCATACGAGCTGCCGGTGGAGCCGACGGGCTGACAGCCGACACGGCCTACGCGTTTGTGCAGGACAAGGACAAGATCATGTTTGCTGGCGTCTTGGACATCTCAGGCACAAGAGCAGAGATAGGGTTCGGCCTGCACAGACTTTTTGCGTCGCATGAGGAGAGCTACTACGACGTCATTGTCATCGGGCTTGAGCGGCAGGCGCCTCCCAGAGCTCGGAGAGAGAAGCTGAGGCTGGAGAGGATCCTCGATCGAGAAGAGAGACGAGCCGTGGTTGATGACGTGGGCCCGGTCAAGCGACAAGACAATGATCTGCTCAGTAGGCTTGCCGATCAAATGTCTCAGGCGACAACCAACGACCATGATCAACGAGCAGGATACCCTGCGATTAGCCTCTCGATAGGAGGCAGACAGCACAACGACCTGGCTGTACAGAGAAGACTTCACTCTGAGCAGGCTGAGCATTCGTGGGTGAAGTTTGGCCCGGAGGTCGATTTCCTCCACCCGTATGCTGGGTTCGGTCGCCTGGTGCAGCTGATGCAAGAAACGGCCTCTTGCCTGCCAGAGGTCGCCGGTCGCTGGACGTACAGAGACGCGAGATACAACGACGCGGTGTACAAGTACACCATCCTACCTCTCAACAAGTTACAGCTGGGCAACAACACCTCCTTTCATGTCGTCTGCCTCCACTCCAACGACCATGACGACGAGGAGCATTCGGTGTTCAGACGCATTGGAGTCGGACGAGGCCTGTTGAGACTTGACTCCACGGGTCAGCCTTCAGCGCTTGTGCTCCGCCTGATGATGGGCAAAGTTGCGCAGGAGCATGGCCGAACGATCTATCGCCCCAAGAGGGAGATTTGGCGAGGAGACGTCAGGCACCTTCAAGGTACCACCGACACCGAGCTCGTCAAAGATCCTGCGCCCGAAAGGAGGGCAGACGACTTGGCTGCCCCCGATGGCTTCGAGGGCATGATAGAGGCGTTTGTGCCGTTGCAGCCGGGCTGGGACGAGGCGATGCAGTGCGGCGAGATCGATCGGATAGAGCAGCTGCTCCGAGAGGATCCGAGCCTCCTCCACCAGCGCTTGCGAGTGGACAAGATCCTCAACTCGCCGCGTCTCAATGATGGAAACGGCTTCCTTGTCCTCCCCATCATCGCCGCCGCTCTGTACCGCAGGTTTGACGTAGTAGACGTCCTCCTCCCATACTACCAAGCTGCAGAGATAGAGCTGGACGCGTTCATGCTGACGGTCTTGTCCGGCAGCGCGACAGCTCGAGAGCAGCTGGCGGAGAGGGTCTGCCAAGAGAGCGCTCACTTGCTCGTTGCCACGTGTCCCAGAAACGTCTCGAGAAGAAACCAGCGAGGCCCGCATCCCCTCTCAGTCGACTCCAGGGTCGACTCGGACGACCTCAGGTTCGTCGGCTGCCGCCTCATCGAGATCGCCGCAAAGTTGCTGCTCACAGACACAGTCCAGCTGCTTCTCAGCTTGGGCTCAGCTCACACGCCGGCCTCTGCCCTGCAGACCGGCGACGTGGAACAAGTGCGGAGGTTCCTGACGACAGGAGAAGGGGACTTCACTCTAAACATGCGCTTCGATGGGAGGAGGAACGCAGCGGTGGCGAACATCGACAGCATGACGCCGCTGGTCTATGCCGTGTACAGGAATGACGTCAACATGGTTGGTATGCTGATCAAGTTGGGAGCCGACATCTTCGTACAACGAGCACACCAAGAGTCGACCAGCATCAACTATGCGCAGATCTATGATCGCAACGTGCAGCAAGGCTTCCCAGTACTTCGGCTGCTGCTAGAAGAGTACAGGGAGAGGAGAAGTCAGCAAAGGTATCCAAATGACTGGGTCAATCTGAGAGAGAGATGCGAGCGCTGGCAGCACAACACTCATCCTGCAGCCTGGAACCTGATCATCAACTACGACTTCGAGAATGAGTTTGAGAACACGGAAGTGGAGGAAGCAGCAGCAGGGCTACATGAAGTGGCAGTGGAGCAAGGAGATGAGTGAAGTAGCGGTCTTGCTTGCTTGTATGAAGTTGCTGAAACCCATCTCATGGCTCACTGTTGTGCTTGCCTGTACCTCACGGCAAAGAGTAGGAGCCAACCGGCTAAGGTCGAGTGCCTTCGAGATGCTAGCAGGGCTAGAGGAGAGACGGTCAAGTTACTTGATGTGGGATATTTGAAGCTTAGAGATGTCAGTGGCTCGCTCAATTTCTCCCAGCTCATCGCGTCAGCTGATTTCCTCTCGTCTCCACTCCACTCGTCTCGTCTCGTCTCGTCTCGTCTCGTCTCGTCTCGTCTCGTCTCGTCTCGTCTCGTCTCGTCTCGTCTCGTCTCGTCTCGTCTCGTCTCGTCTCGTCTCGTCTCGTCTCGTCTCGTCTCGTCTCGTCTCGTCTCGTCTCGTCTCGTCTCGTCTGTCCTCCCCTGGAGCAGTGTGACCGGGGACTTGAGCGGTGCCAGAGTAGCATCGGAAGGACTCGGACGCTTCAAGTTCAGGTGAACTTAGAAGGGGTTCACGTTTGAAGTCTCAACGGAACTCGATCAGCAGCTCCAGATACGTCTGGTTGCGATCGTACACGATGAACTCCCGGGCCTGCGGGTTGCCGATGACTGAGTCGTAGAGGCGACCAGTGGAAGCGTTCGGCGGAGGTCGTCGATGGTTCCGCACTTGAGCGTTCTCGATCGGATCGCCGAGGACGACGCGGACGAGGAACATGGACTTGAGGCCCTGGGCGTTGGGGGAGCAGAAGCCAGCGCTCTTGCTCGAGTTCTCGGCGAAGTAGATCCCGGCCCCGAACGACCCGCCCAGGTTCCCCACCCGCTCGTCCAACCCTCCATCGATGATGCAGTCGACGCTGTGGGCCTTGGTGCCATGGAAGAGGAAGACCTCGTTGCTCTCCGTGTCTCGCTTCAGCTCGGAGTCCATCCAGGGCCTGTCGGTCAGTACTGCCGTCCTCTTGCGAGCGACGCCGCTCTCGATCATGCTCTGAATGATCCGCTTCCTCTGCAGGGCAAACGACTCCCAGTGGTCTCGATTCTCAATCTGGAGGATGCGGACAACGTGGCAGCCCCCGGAGCCTGTGGAGCGCATGAGCTCCTCTATCCTCCCCTTCCACTCCCTCGTCACGTCCACTCTGCCCCTCCTGACTGTCCCAGTGGTCGCCACCTTCCAGTAGAGGGGAGGGTTGAAGATGACTGCATCCTTCCTGATGTCCTTCTTCTCCTCCTCGAACTGCTGCTTCTCCTGCTCCCAGGTGCTGAGCTTCCGCTGCAGGCTCAGCTCGCTCCTCTGAAGCTCCAGCTCGTGCAGGCGGATCGCTTCCTTCTGGTCTCTCAACCTGTTCTCCTCCTCCTCAAGGCGTCGCTTCATGGTCTGCTCCTCACAGTCCAGCTCTCTTCCCTTGTGCTCGAGCTCCTGCTTCCTCTCCAGCATCTTCTGAGTTTCGGCTTCATTCCTCCTCTTCTCTGCTGCACACTTCGCCTGCTGATCTGCCAGCTCCTGCTGCCTTCCTTGCAGCTCCGCCAGCTCCCTCTCGTGCAAGCGCTGCATCTGCCTTCGCTCTTCCTCGATCTGCTCTCGCTCGACGATCATCGAGCTGGTGAAGTAAGGATGCGCGAGGGCTTGCGCGGAGGAGGGGCGAGCTGCACTGTCCTGATGAAGCAAGCTCGAGATCAGCTGGGAAGCGTCACTGTCCTCCAACCTCCTGATCGCATCCAGCAACATCTCCTCCTGTCCCAGTCGCGGCTGGACGTCAGTGAGCAACTGCAGCATCACAACCCCGTATGAGTACATGTCGCACTTGTGCGACACTCGTCGCCGCGCGTCCTCCAACGAGGAGCAGCCGACGATCTCCGGCGCCGCGTACGCGAGGGTGCCTCCTATCGGCTTGTCGATGGTCGAGGCGACGCTGACTGTGCAGACGATCCCGTTGATCCGCTCCTCTTGGTTTCTCGACACGTCGAAGTCGGCGATGCAGGGCAGGGCGTCGGGGGAGGAGGAAGACAGCAGGATGTTCGTCGGTTTGATGTCGCAGTGTACGATGCTGTTCTGTCGCAGGTGCTCGAGGCCTTGCAGGACCTGCAGCAGCACCCGATGCTTCTGCTGCTCGCTTGGCCGGACCCCCTGGCACCACTCAAGGAGCGTTCCTCCCTCGTAGAAGGGCATCTTGATGTACCCCCGCAGCTCCGGCAGCCGCCCGTGCGAGTGATCGTCCTCGATGAAGATGCTCAGGAGCCGGACGAGGAAGGGATGCTCGAGCTTGTGCAGCATGGCAGCTTCTTTCAGGAAGTGCGCGACTTCGCTCCTGCGGTCTGACATGATGTACTCCTTGAGCACGTAGGTAGCCCCTCCCTGCTTGACAAGGTACACGGAGTGGCGGGAGCCCTGCTGACCAGCCTTTGACAAGTGACGGACGATGTCGAACATGGAGATCCTGGAGCAGCTCTCGATCATGTCGACGTGCGGGACTTCGATCCCCAGGGACCTGTCCAGCTGAGAGGTCACCAGCTGCTCCAGCAGGTGGTTCTTGTACTCCGGGAAATGAGCGACGAGCCGGCACAGGTGCGCGTCGACGTCCCGGAGGGCCCTCAGCTTGCATGCCAGCTCGTCCTTGATCTCGGCGAACTTCTGTTTCGCCTCCTCAGCTGGGAACCTCCGTTTCGCCGCCTTCTCGATCAGATGCCTCTGGTCGTCAAGATCGTCTTCCAGGACCTCCACCTCCTCCTTCAGCCTCCTCCGCCTCTTGAACACAACACCTGGGTCCTCCAGCCCTTCCATGCTCGAGACCTCCTGAGCCAGCGGAGAGAGATCGATCACCTGGTCGACGAGCACGAGCGAGCGTATCAACCATTCCCTCGCACACCGCAAGATTGGATGCAGCAGGTGGTGGGGAAACGAGTCCACGATCGTCTCGCTGCTGAGGAGAGCCTCTTGCTCCTGGAAGACTTCCTCCAAACTCTTGCAGGACTGTGACAAGGAGCTTGACAGCTCTTCACTGCTTCGTCCCGCTGCCATAGCGTCACCATTAAGCATTCTGACAACCTCGCTCAGATCAGATGCCATCGCCCTTGCAATCTGATTTCTCTTGTCGGAGGTTTCATGAATCAGCCTACTCACCTCCGCGCCCCATCCCCGCATGGTCTCGTTTAAATCCTCGAGGTGCATGAGAAAGATTGTCCTCTGCGTCAGAGCCTCCTCGTTCATCTCCTCTCTCTCCCTCTCCTCGCTTGACTCCTCCTGCGTGTCTCCTGGACTCTCAGCCAGACGAGCAGAGTGGAAGTCTGCAGCTTCCGCAAGCTCCTCTACCAGGGCCCTGAAGTCCTCCAAAGAGGTTTTGCACTCGCTCTGGGATCGCGGCAGCCTGTCAAACGCCGCCAGCATGCGCTCTCGAGTCTGATCGCGAACTCTCGACACCTCTTTCACATCCTCGTCCAGCACTGCCCCGCCTCGTTCCTCATCTCCCTCTGACTCCCCTGGCGCCTCCGACGAGGACGTGGCAGTCAGTCCGGAGAGACTCAGCTGGAGGTCGTTGAGGTCATGCCGGAGCTTGTCAAACTCAGATTTCAGCCGGCAGACATTCAAGAAGGAATCATGACCGGGACTCTCCATGAGGTGCTTTAACTGATCGAAGAGAAGGTAGATGTTGATCCCCCTCACTACCTTCTCGTCCTTGAAGTTGGCAGCAAGCGCTCTCAGATCCACTTCATGTGCGGAGCTCCGATGGAGGAGGCTTCCCCCCCCCGTAGAGGAGGATTGTCTTTCAGCCAGCTCGACAAGTCGATTGATGGTGCAGACACAAAGTTTGTTGTCGTAAGCCGCCTCCACCGCCGCTCTTTCGCCCTCGCTTACATCCTGACGTGTCTGCTCGCCCTGACGCTCTTGCTCTACACTTTCCTCCGGTCCAGCTGGACTTGACCTGCCATCTTCGGCAAGGATGGGAAAAGAGAGAAAATCCGTGTGTCTGAAGCTGCTCTCCTCCACCACCTCTTCCTCCTCTCCACGACAATGCAGGCATGGCGTGTTTGAATGGCAGCACTGGCAAAGGTCGCAGGTCTGTTAGGACGGTCTCAACTGGAGATGAATGGTTCTTACGTTCTGCCATCGAATGTCAATGTTAGGGCACAACGTCACAATGATGAGCTTACACAACACTTGAGGAAAAGCCGTTCATGGACGAGGAGGCAACAAACTCAAGTCAAATTCCCTTGCGTAAACTGTTGAGATTCGATAAATGCTTACCAGCTGGATGGAAAGAAATCGTCGTCAACAACCATGATAAAGAAATGATCAGCGGGGAGACGCAGGGCAAGGATGTGCTTACATGCTGAGTATCCCAGTGTGTCATCGTATGAGAGATCGTGGGGAAAGTCGTGTCAGAATGAGATCGAGCACAGGTCATCGCAAGACTCACAATCTTCCATTGAGGAAGAAAAGCCCATAGACGAAGGCAGCAGCGATCCGATGAAAACGTTAGATCCTGACAAACTTCATGGCTGAACATACCGGCTGCGCACAAAAGATGCATCAGCACATTCAGCTATAGAGGGTCTTGGTGATTGCTTACATACTACGTCGAGAGCAGAGAAATGCAGCGAAGAAGTTCATCGCAAGTAAGAGAACAAGTCAGTGTTTGTGAAGATCTCAAGGAGATTCTTCCTTACAATCTGTAAAGAGAAAGAAGTAAGAGACAGAGAGACAGAGAGACAGAGAGACAGAGACAGAGACAGAACAAGGATTGTTCGACTTACTTCCTTTGATCATAGTTGGACAAGGCAGAACCAGCGGGTAACGTCAAGACTCAACGTGTCATTGCATAACATGTCACTCTCACCAGCTGGAGGTTCGCAGGAGAGGTCCCGGCGGATGAAGAGAAACAAGTCAGACGAGTGGAGGAAGAATACTACCACTTACTCCCTGATCAATTGTGAGCGAAAAATGTCGGAGGAGCTTTCATGATGACTTACTCGCTGTTTTCATTCCGTACAATGTCGAGGATCGAGGTCGAGAGGTAGGCGATGCGAACATGTCAGCACGATGGGATGAAGAAGCTAGTGAAAGCGGCACCGTCTGCATGTCCTGTGAGAAGGAGTAGGAACAGAAGCAGGGGCGGGAGCGGGAGCGGGAGCGGGAGCGGGAGCAGGAGCAGGAGCAGGAGCAGGAGCAGGAGCAGGAGCAGGAGCAGGAGCAGGAGCAGGAGGAGCTGCAAGATGGTCTTACGCAAACTTGTGGGCTTTTACTTCCTCGCTCTACAGGGATCTGTGCATTACAAGCCTGAGTTTCAAGAGGTGACGTCCTCCCCTCCTCTTCCTGCCTCTGCCCTCCTCCCCTCCTCTCCTCCTCCCTCTCCCCTCTTCCTCCTCCCTCTCCCCTCTTCCTCCTCCCTCTCCCCCATCCGCCTCCTCCTCTCCTCCCTCTCCCCTCTTCCTCCTCCCTCTCCCCCATCCGCCTCCTCCTCTCCTCGCCCTCCATGCCTGGCATTTGTTGCACTGTTTCATTGCCATCTTGGCACCATGCAAGTGGTACTCGTCTTGAGGTGGGGGCTCAAGCCTGGATTTTTATCGATTGCCTTACTAAGCTTCCGGCCCCACCCCCGGGGACCCCCTCTTATGCCAAATAGGTTTCCTAGCTCGAGGGAACCCAAACCTGCCCGATGTCATTTGGGTGGAGGAGATAACGAGTGAAGTTTGTTCATTCAAAAGTGAAAACGAGAATATCAAGAGACGGCGACGATGAGCGAACTCACGCCCTCTCTTGTAGCTCTCTTCGAATTACATCCTCATATGCTCAAACTCAGCAGCCTGAAACTTCCGTCACCACAATAATCAGACAAGTCAAACAGCCTTCACCTTCTTTCCTGTCAGCGCCTCAAAGACACAGACAAGCGTTTCGGCAACCAACAGCCGGCGGATCGGCGCCATGACATCGATTCCCCCGTCGGTGTTCACTCCTATCTGGAACTGAAGTCGCATCCCAAAGGCAATCTGGGTGTTTGCAAGACTTGACTTGTTGTCTTCCAGCCACTTCCTGGCGTTGGCGTCGGTGTCTGCGATGCTAACCTTGCAGGCCTCGATGAAGCTCTCAGGCTTCTTCGCGTAATCTCTTCTTCGCTCTGGCGCGACCTCTGGGCAGAGCAGGTAGAAGTCGCTCCTGCTCATCTTGTAGCCCGTGGTGTTGGTGATGGTCTGCTGGGCCATGGCATCGAAGGTCCTGTCGATGACTGCCATGCGGCTTTCTTCCGACATCTTCATCCACCGATCCATGAAGATGTTGTTGAACGTGCTGTCTTTGAGGAACGCGTCAAGACTCTTCTGATACATGTTGGCATGGTGGTTGAGGCCGCTCCCTCCCTCATCCTCTGGTTCGGGTTCAGGTTCTCCCTCCTCTTCCAGCTGAAGCTTGATCGTCTGACCAGGGACGGCATCTTCCGGAAGCTCCAGTTCGATCTCGCCATGACCAGGGATGTTATACTTGATGGTGCGGTTCTCTGGGATGACGTCTGGGATCGTGATCTCGATGAGCTTCTCCTCCTCCATTCGGTCTATCTCGGGCTGCAATCTGTCGATTCCTTCCTTAGCCAAGGTATTGCTCGGCTCGTACGACATCGCTCGCTTATAGTCGTCATATGCCAGCTTCAGGTCCATCTTGGCTTCATAGATTTTGGCCCTGCAAAGTCTGGCCTTGACATATCTGAGCATGACATCCGTTCAGTGTGTTGTTGAGGGCATGAATGAAATTCATCACCTGAAATCATATTTCAACGCTGCAGTACAATCTTCGATAGCCTGATCGGCCTTGTCCATTAGAATGATTGTGTTGCTTTCATCCTTCTTTTCGGGAGTGTTTGCAATAGCGCTGCCAATATAGAGTCAATGAAACTTTTGTAGAGATAGCTTCAAGAAGTACATGTTCCATCGTGCAGCTGCGCGATTATTGTAGTACACAGCGAGCTGCCTCTTGGCGTCTATTCCTCCGTTCACGCCTAGTTGCATCTTCAGTCATCGAACCAGCTCGAGCTCTGACCTACAATCAGGACCCGCAAGCTCTATCGCTTTAGAGAAGCAGTCCTCCGCCTCCGCGTACTCTCCCTTGGAGAAATGCTTGTTGCCAGCCTGGTCGAAAGGTAAGCTAGCAAACTCAAAGACGGAAGGCAGCTACCTCCTTATGTTTCTTTGCTTCCTTTTGGTTCTCTGTCTCCTTTGACGTGCTGTTCACCACCTGTTGGACAATGAGACATGCTGCAGGCTTCCGAATCTTTTCGTCTGCACACCGTTCGCTGTGTGCTCGTCTTGAGATCTTCAGCGCGAATAGGGTCTGGTGCTTCAGGGTGCTTCTGCCTGAACCCAACAAATCAGCAGTTCGCTTTGCTCAGATTCGATCAAGCGCGCATCACCTGAACTCCTCGTAGTCACGAGCACGCTTCTCCTTCTTGAGACGCGCCATGAGCTTCTGATCAATGTTCGGATGGCTATCGCCTTCGTCATCACTAACTTCGATGTGATCCCACTTGGAGTATTTGAGATTGTCTGGCAGATCAGACTTTCCCACCGGTCTGAAAGAGGACATCTGAAACTTCAATCAGAGATTTGAAAGCTTCAATCATGTGTTTGACCACAGCATCACATCGGTCGAAAAATGATCATGAGGAGCAAGAGATCAAAACTAGCGAAAGGGGATGGAGAAAGATGATATCAGCACACAGGCAAAGAGAGGTGGTCGACAGGCACAGCCTTGAAATGGTTGTTGTCGTGAGGAGAGGGAGAAGATGAGCAGAGATGGAGAGAGGAGGGCATATATAGTTGATGGTGATGAGATCTGAAAGGAAGGAGGAAGGAGAAGGAGAAGGAGGAGGGAGGACGATGGGATATCAGCTGCATTAAGCGGCATGTTGGCGCTGAAATTGAGATAGCTGGAGGGGTAGTCCCTGGACAGGAGGGGGTACTACCCCCTACCCCAGTTTGCCTCATAGAGTTTGGGGCGACGTCAACAATCCTCACGGGGGTAGGTGGGTGGGGTGGGTCAAAGGAAGATCAAGAATTTCTCGAACGCGGAAAGCAAAAACAATTATTAGCTAATGCAGTTTACTCGTGCTCGTATACTGTAAGTGAGTAAGCTCGTTTCCGAACGGGCGGCAGCGTCAGACGAGGGTCCCCTCGAAAGGAGAAACTCGGGCCGATGTCGACGACGACCGTCGACTCCCCGAGTGCGCCTCCCGCATCTGTAGAAGATTTCTCCAGTCCTCCTCACTCATATCGTAGGACTCTGGCGATGAGAGAGACTGAGCGACTGGGAAAAGCGTCCTCACGAGCCCGTCCTGCTTGCTGCCCGCGGCACATGTAAGACCCTGTAACTTGGGAGCAGGAGGACTTACAGTGCTTCGACGCTGGATCTTTTGGGCGTCCAATCCTCGGCAGGATCGGAGTGCTCCTGCTCCTGCTCCTGCTCCTGCTCCTGCTCCTGCTCCTGCTCCTGCACGCCATCGTCGCCTACGAGGACCCTTGTGATCTGCTGCTCGTCAGCGAATCATCTCAAGAGCTTCACATTGGCGTTACCTCCCAGCTCTGGTTTTCGCCCTCCCTGCTACGGATGCTTTGAATCATATCAGACACGTCCTCCTGACACCGGACCGAGTCGCTCAAGATCCCTGAGGCAAGGCGCTGCACGCATGCTCTCATGATCTCTGCCTCTGCTTCCTTCATGGCTGAAGTTCTCTCCAGCTCGTCGATAGCGGCACACTGCCCGTCCTGACGTGCGAGCAGGGCATCCAGAGACGCTTGCAGAGAAGTGAAGGAGTTGTCGACTCGGTCGAGCTCCTCCACTCCCATCGCGTTCAATTGCTCTTGATGGGCTGTCAGATTCCTGAGAAGCTCCCGGAGGCTCCGAAGAGAGTCAGGGCACATCCTGGTCCTGCTCGTGCTGACGTGGCGCTTGCCAGGGGCCGCCTTGACCACTGCCAGCAGTTCTCTCGCCTCTTCATCGATCCCAGAGAAGCAATCAGCAACGCAAGTGACGATACTGGTCGATGAGTCGACATGGCCTGCAATCTGCAAATCATCTCAACCTTGATCATATGCCAAAAAAGCATTCATGACGTCTGTAGCACCTGATCAACAATTGTGCACATATCTTCGATCATTGTAGATTGGCGTTCCTGCTCCTCGTATTGCGTTTTCATTTTGTCTTCCAGCCTGTGAAATGCCTGCCGCAACATTGAAATTTCCTCGTTCTTTGATGTCATCTGTTGTTGCTCAACGTGAAGCTGCTGCTCAAGATCCTGATACAATTTCAGGCTGAGAACCAACGAGGAAAGCAAACAATTACGATCACGCGCGATTCAGCAGCTGATAACTGATCCATCGCAGCGCTCAGAGTCATGTCCGTTTCAGCGCAGCGCTCCATCCAAGAATCTACTTCGCTCTGCAGTAGCTGATTTCTCCGTTTCTGATCAGACAGAGTCTCTTCTAAGTTTTCAATCCCCTTGAGAAGATAGTCAGCTTTCGATGCAGCCATTTGTTGACACTGGAGAACCTGAATAATTATCCTCTCTCGTTCCAATTCCTCTTCATCGTGCAGCAGGTCAAAAGTTCTCGGCCTTGCTGCTTGTAAGAACAGCTCAGCTGAATGAATCCTTGCTCCTGCAATATCCTTCTGCACGTCAGGGCAATGATACATTGTTGAGCGGCTTTACCAGAGTGTCTCTCAATCTCCCCTGCTCGCGCGTTTGTTCCTGCAGGGTATGCTCGAGCATTGCGCATCTACAGTTAAGATCAGGAGGAGGCAGGGCAGAGGATGCGACCATGTACCGATTTCTGCTGGAGATCAACTCGTTCTCCATCTCGTCACGTTGCGCAACCACGGTTTCTAGCATCTTTGAAAGGTTATGTACTTGTGCAGCCGCTCGCCTCTGGCATATCAAGATGAGTCATCAGTCGCTGTGCAGCGCTCCTGACCTGCGGCACCATCCTCTCATCCTGTCGATCGAAAACTCTCCTGCTATCCGCAGACATCTTCAGAAACTCCTTTGCACCTGCTGACTTGTTTAGCTCCTCCATCTACACGCTCAAGAAGCTCACCCAGCCTTCTCGTGTCTTGATTCCATCCCTGCATCGGTGCGGGTGTGATATTCTCCTCCGCATTTGCCGAATGGTTGGGCTGTGCTGGTCGTCTATCCAACTTCGACCACGACATCGTCGTGCTCTTGCTGCTCCTTCTGGTTGAGCTGTGGACAAGCACGGTTTCCTTGGCAGAGACCCTTTGTGTTTGGGTAGGGATCGGACGAGCTTTGGGTGCATTCCATGCGAAGTTTGAATCCATGCCAAGCTCCATCCAGTCCCTTACCTTACGTTCTTCGTCATACATGCTGTTCGACACAAAATTAGAGGACAAAAATGGTCTATCCACTCCTCCTCTCCTTCTCCTCTCCTTCTCCTCTCCTCTTCTCCTTGTCTTCTCCTTCTCCTCTCCTTGTCTTCTCCTCCTCTCCTCCCTTTCGTCGCTCAACCCTTTCATCGTACTAAAATTGACAACTTGACTACTTGTTCAACTTTCCTATATAATTTTGCTGTCCTCCGAAATTGATATGAAACTTTAGCGAGGCAGCCTCAGTGTACGAGCAATACTAAGTTAGCAAGAGGGCAATGGATCGGATGGCAGTAAGATCTGACTCTGATGAAGTCAACGATGAGGAAGAGGTATGTCACCACGAACATCGCTGAGAGCAAAGAGGTTTTGTTGAAGATCAGCTATCTGTCCCATTGCAGGTGAGGAGAACAGCGACTGAGATTTGCCGAGTCTTCATACCAAACTCCCCATACAAAATTCTGTGCATGAAGGTATCTTGCAGCAATACAGGTCGAATGGAGAACAGAACATTGTAGACAACCAAGATGAAGGCCACCGAGTGCATCTCAGTTTGCTAGGCGCTGATAGCATCTATTTAACGGGAGAGATTGAGGTCACGTGTACTACAACCTCACGAGTTAGATCGAGAGAGCGATGAAAGGGTCATGTTGCGATAAGAACAATCGGTCGACATCTCCTGTGCCTGCCTCAATGGGATCGTATGACTGCCTTCATCCCTGCAAGTCTGCGTGCCTGTGGTAGTGAAGATGAAAATGTGCATGAAACCTCTTCAGCAAGAAGAGTTGTTTTCAATCTCCTTTATTTTACAACAACATCTGTGATCCTACTCGCCTCAGCCTGCACGTATTGCAAGCTGTCGGTCAGAGCAGTGGGATCTTGTGTCGAAGAGACTCCTGCTGCTCTTTTGGCTTCTTGACGGTCACCTTCAGCACCCCCTCTTCGAACCTCGCTTCAACCATCTCAGGGGTTGTATGCGGGGGGAGGGAAATGCGCTTCTCAAAGGAGGAAGAGGATGATGTCTGGATTTTTCCTCCCTCTCCCGACATCTTGGATGACGTGCGACCTGAGATGAGGAGGGAGGGAGAGCCGGTCCCACCTGCTTCCACAACCTCTACAGAGACGTTCTCTCTGGATAGACCAGGAGTGACTACAGAGACGAGCATGTGCTCCTTCGTTGACTGGATGTCAAACTGAGGTCTGAGAGGCATCATCACACTTCCAGCATGCACCTCCGACGCGTTCACGTGCTTGGTCCGCAGAGTGAGAGGATGTGAGAAGAATTCGTCGTCGCTGCCGGAGAGGGACAGGAGAGAGTCAAACATGCGGTCCATGTCCTGCTCCATGCGATTGATGCTTGAGATGAGATGCCGCGGGCTGCTAAGAATGGAAACCGGCGATCGAAGGAGGGGACTGGGAATCAGCAGGTACGACTGGGACAAGGAGACAAGGCTGTACCCAAGGACGACGAAGAGAAGAAACGAAGCTCGAGGAACGCAAGGGGATGATGCACGGGCATGGAAGCAACGAACCATGTTGACGTTCTAGCTTGGTGGAGATCAAACAAATCAACGGCTAAGCACAAGAGTAGACGGTGAACAGACTGTCGGGGGGAAGACCATCGAGGAGGTTTTATAGACCAGGGTGTGCACAAAAATGGAGCTATTTTTAGCAGCAGCCTCCACCCCACCCCTTTCCTGCCAGGCCTCTACCCCCTACCTTCCCCAGGCGTCGTACCCCCTCCTCAAAACTCTCCAAACCCGCTCTATTTTTAGACACACTCTCCTACAAACCCAATCCCTCCATTCTAGAACGCCCCCCCGCTTTTCTAGATCTTTCCAGGCGCCTTCTCCCCTCCTCTATATCTACCGCCCCTCCTCCTCCTCCCGGCTCCTGCATTGACCTGTCCTACCGGCGACCACTCACTCGACCCCTCCATCCTATCCAAGCCCAAGCCCTCATATGCTCTCCCTGCTTTCTGCACGCCCTGCCTTGGATCTTGTCCTCGCCTCTCCTTCCCGCTTCTCCTCCTCCTCCTCCTCCCTCCTGTCCGAGCTGGACTCAGCCTGGGATGCAGCCCTCCGGTCACCCTCCTGGTACGACCCTGCCCTCACCTCGCGCCGCCTTCACCCAGCTGCCCCGATGCCTCGCCTCGAGTCCCTGCCCGACGCCCACGTGGTGACCATGGACACGCCCGGGGTGGCGGCGAGGGACCTGGCGCTGACGCTCGTAGGCGACCGGACGCTGGAGCTCGTCGTGTCGGCCGGGTCTCCGGCTGCCTCCGACCGAGACGACACTGAGGGCTCCCCCCGCAGCTCCTCCTCCGTCCTCCTCCGCCAGCGCATCGCCCTCCCCTCCGACGCCGACCCCCGCAAGATCCGCTCCGAGTACTCTGACGGCCGCCTCCGGGTCGAGATAGCCCGACGCTCTACCGCCGCACACCACCGCCACATCACTCAGGTCCGCGACGACGACGAGGAGGACGAGGAGCTTGTTGGGCTCGAGGCCTCGTACGCGAGCAAGCGAGCGCGGCTAGGAGAGCTGACGGAGGAGCTGCGCCGTGAGCGGCGAGAGCTGGCCGGCCTTGAGTCTGAGCTCCGGGCCGCGAGGCAGGAGGCCCGCCGGAAGCGATCGAGCCGCCGCACTCTCATCGCGATCGAGAGGCCGGCGGGGGAGGAGCGCAAGCGCGAAGAGGCGGGAGAGAGCGAGGAGGGGAAGGATAGACGGGCAGGAGTAGAGTAGAGTAGAGCACAAGCAGTTAAGTGCAGCAGTAGTAGTAGTAGGATGATGATGACGATGATGATGATGATTTTGACGATGATCATCATCCGATCAGAAAAGAAGAATAAAGCTATGTTTTCGACCGATGAATGAATGATGCGGTGGTTGATAGAAGTGATGAAATACTCGATTTGAGGTGGTTTAGATACTCGACTTGAGAGGGTTTTATGAACTTGTTTGTTTCTCTCTGAACGTCAGTCCTCAGCGAAAGAGACACATGGAAAGACATCTTAATCCGATCGGCTTCTCTCCTTTCAAGCTAGTGGGTTGGACTCTGCTGCTTCTCGAGACGCAGTACCAAGTCAAGGTTAACAAGATTTTTCAATGCAGACTATCTCCGCCATGACTCGCTCAAGCATGTCTTATGATCCAAACAGACAACACCATCGCCATGAGCTGTGCGAGCATACTAGACGCGCTCAGAGTGTTTCCTGCAGACATCGGAGTCGTGGAAGTCGTCATGGTTGGCGCCTGGTAAGGGTCGGTCTGTTGGATACTTCCCGACACGACCGTGAGAGAGAAGGCCTGGTTTGGGTTGACTTTGGCACTTGCGTCAAGATTGCTGGACAGCTGATTGAGAGACAAGCCTCCGCTTCTTCTGCTAACGTAGGACTTGAGCTGTCGGATAGCTGCATCCCCCTACCAAGAGTCTCGTCACGGCTGAGTCAAACAACGAGGCTGTAAACAAGCACCTGCTGTGTCGAGCTGGTGTCTACCTGCACTTTCAGTTGAGTTCCCGAGGGATTGGTCGTTGAGAGTTGCGTCGAGGCCACAGTTTTCACCTATCCCATCATCCAAGTAAAACACAGCATTCGCTGAGTGTGTCGGATGCTTTACCACAACCGGAAGGACCTTCAGGAAGCCGCCGATGTCATGACCGAGCTGAAGGTTGACATGAGACAGTCAGAGCGGCGAGATCATTCAAGGCAATCCTCACATATTTGTTGGCTGTGTCTGAGTTGGCCGTGCTTGCAGAGTACCAACTATACTTGAGGTTGGAGATGTCGATCGAGAAGGTGATCCTTGGTCCAGCCTGACCTGAATGTGGCCAAATCAATCTCCTGTATCAGGGACTGATACCGCCAGCGGTAAGAGAAAGACATACAGGGGTCCGGGATGGTCAGTTTGCAATCCTTGGCGATTCCTGCTACAACGCCATCGATTGAAGGATTCAACTTGAGAAGAGACCCGACGCAACAGCCCATGCCCTGAGCTTGCACTATCGCTTGCTGTATCTCACTCTGTCAGAGACGAACCGCAAGGCCAGCAAGTATCATCGTCACCTTACACGTGTTGTCGGTAGGACAGGTTCCTGGAGTCGGAGCACTCAAGCAAGAAAGCCCTCCTGTCAAGACTGTTTGAAATCCGTTCGCTTTGTCCAGGCAGTATTGCGTTCCATCTAATGGCCAGCACTTCATGTCACCATGACATCTTACACCTTGTACCCACAACTATCACCTTTCAGACACATCATCGGCACGACCATGCTGAACGTTTGCGGCGACAGGCCACTTGGAAGATTCTTTTGTAGATCTATAAGTCCAGCAGCCATCATCTGTCACCCTCCTCTCAGTGGACAAGCAAGATCATCGCCTCTCATTACCAACGAGCCACACTCCGAGCACACGTATGCAGAGCTCGTCATCGTGGCATATGAGTTAGCGAAGCAATACTTCCCACTTGAGTCTTTGATCGTGCATACAGCTTGGAAGCCTTGTTTCATCATCATGGGATTTGCAGGAGCCGGGCCAGGTGGAGGAAAGAATTTGACGAGAGATTCGAAGGCTTGCAAGAGGGCATTGAAGCAAGGAGAGGAGCAGAGAGCTGGTATCGCCATGATCGCCGTCTGCCTGTCCATACCCTGTAAGGAGGCTTCAGTCTTGATGACTTGAGAGATCAAAGAGGGGCCTCACAGACATAGTTTGCGTCACATTAGCTGCGCGAGAAAGACTGAGAAACTCCGGCATGCAATAATGTCCGTTTACGTTGAGACAAATCATGCTTAAAATTCCCTTCCCATTCATAGTCACGTTCTGCCATGCTTGCATCGCATACATCTTGATTTCCTGCATCACGACAGACTCATTCTTCATTTCTGCCTTTGACATCTCCTTCACACACGACATGTTTGACATGTCAGGGAAAGAGTAGTTTTCAAGCTGAGATAAGCAACTGGAGATGTTTGCAAAAGAAACCTGACATTTGTCCATGAACAGTCCTTGGTTCGCAAACATGGACATATTGATACTGCCTGGCTGCATCGGTATTCCCAAACACGTGGAAACCATCATGCTGGCATTCTTTCCGAGCTCCATCAAGTAGTCGTTGGCACATGGCAGTCCTTTCATGGCGGGCAGTGGGGGCTGACCCATAGCTCTGACATGGCTTGCGGTGCTCACGCTGCTCTCAGAGGAGGAGGAGCTGGACCTCGGGGCGTGAACTACAGTAGAAGCCGCTATCCTTCCCCCAAGTGTGACGAGGATGAGAGCGAGCAAGGGCAGCACCGTCAGGCTGCCGCTGCCTGCCGAGTGCATTGCGGTCGTATATGGCTGCTGTAGCGTGTAATAAAGGCCCACTCAAGATAAGGTGATAGGTCCTCTTCAAGCTGGTACTAATGTTGACTAAACGTTCCGCCGGGTCCCTGTTTGTCGGGCGACCCCACCAAGGCACGTCCCTTGTACAGGGTTCGGGGGTGGTTCGGCAGCTTCAGGTCTAAAATGCTGCAGTGACTTTGTTTGAAGTTGGCCACTTCATGAGACCCGGCCGGGCCCGGTGATCGGCGAGTCCCGGAAGCACTTATGACTGAAGAAGTCCCCAGTCACCTGAGTACACGTTCCGAAGTTCAAAAACTGATGAGCCCTGAAGAGTTCTTGCAGTGGACAAGAGGGGGCGGAACTCGGATCGGAACCAGTGACAAGCCTGAAGTGAACACATATCTCATCTGTCGCTCTTTATTGCAATTATATGATTGAGCATCCACTGCTCTGCTCTGTATACATCTAACACTCGCTAGTAGACGGTTATCTATGGCCTCCGAGACTTCATTGAACGGCGGAGTCAGTCACCTCTGCCGTCGCACCTGCGGCTGTCGGCGACGAATCTGTCGCGGGGGCAACGGGAGGCTGAGGGCTCGCGGGCTTCACGTCCACGAGAGTTTGAGCGGTCGGCGGCTCCCGTTCGCCCCCGACAGAGAGCTGAACCCTCCTCTTGGAGCGAGCAGCAGCCGCGGCTTTACGCGCAGACCGGGCTCGATTCTCGGCCTCATCGGCTTGGTGTTTGGCGACGCGGAGTTGGTCGAGGAGGGCAAGATACTTGAGCCTCGCCTGCTGGGCCTCAGCTTGGAGCGCCGCTACCTCAGGCTCGTCCTCGAGGCCGCCCGACGTTTCGTCCGCTGGTGGCGCGTAGACGGTCAGGAGGCCATCACGGTAGACGATGCGGATCCTGGAGGGGTCAACAGGGCCAGGAAGACGAAGAGACTGCTGGAGGTGCGAGTGCGAGATAGGGGAGGTTGACTCGCCGACATCCTTAAGTCCTCTCGACTCGTCGATGGTGAAAGTGAGGGTGTCTGACCCTACAAGCTCGAGCTTGATAGCCGATGCTGGGAGGCCGGGAGTAGAGGCGGAGACGATGTAGACGTCATGGGAGGGAGAGGTGCGGAGAGAAAGACGGAGAGGGTTGTATGAGCCAAGGCCGCTGGACGGCCAGCTGAGATCCAGACCAACCCTCTCGTTGTCCTGAACGCCTCCGACTTCGATGAAGGGCAGGCGGTGGTATAGGAAGGGATCATGTAGAAGAGAGGAAGACAAAGCAGGAGAGGAGAGAAAGATAGAAGGGAGAACAGCGAGCATTTCAGACGAAAGGAAGGACGACGGCTAAGCACAAGAGTAGACGGTGAACAGACTGTCGGGGGGAAGACCATCGAGGAGGTTTTATAGACCAGGGTGTGCACAAAAATGGAGCTATTTTTAGCAGCAGCCTCCACCCCACCCCTTTCCTGCCAGGCCTCTACCCCCTACCTTCCCCAGGCGTCGTACCCCCTCCTCAAAACTCTCCAAACCCGCTCTATTTTTAGACACACTCTCCTACAAACCCAATCCCTCCATTCTAGAACGCCCCCCCGCTTTTCTAGATCTTTCCAGGCGCCTTCTCCCCTCCTCTATATCTACGCCTCTCCTCCCCGCTTCTCCTCCTCCTCCTCCTCCTCCCTCCTGTCCGAGCTGGACTCAGCCTGGGATGCAGCCCTCCGGTCACCCTCCTGGTACGACCCTGCCCTCACCTCGCGCCGCCTTCACCCAGCTGCCCCGATGCCTCGCCTCGAGTCCCTGCCTGACGCCCACGTGGTGACCATGGACACGCCCGGGGTGGCGGCGAGGGACCTGGCGCTGACGCTCGTAGGCGACCGGACGCTGGAGCTCGTCGTGTCGGCCGGGTCTCTGGCTGCCTCCGACCGAGACGACACTGAGGGCTCCCCCCGCAGCTCCTCCTCCGTCCTCCTCCGCCAGCGCATCGCCCTCCCCTCCGACGCCGACCCCCGCAAGATCCGCTCCGAGTACTCTGACGGCCGCCTCCGGGTCGAGATAGCCCGACGCTCTACCGCCGCACACCACCGCCACATCACTCAGGTCCGCGACGACGACGAGGAGGAGGAGGAGCTTGTTGGGCTCGAGGCCTCGTACGCGAGCAAGCGAGCGCGGCTAGGAGAGCTGACGGAGGAGCTGCGCCGCGAGCGGCGAGAGCTGGCCGGCCTTGAGTCTGAGCTCCGGGCCGCGAGGCAGGAGGCCCGCCGGAAGCGATCGAGCCGCCGCACTCTCATCGCGATCGAGAGGCCGGCGGGGGAGGAGCGCAAGCGCGAAGAGACGGGAGAGAACGAGGAGGGGAAGGATAGACGGGCAGGAGTAGAGTAGAGTAGAGCACAAGCAGTTAAGTGCAGCAGTAGTAGTAGTAGGATGATGATGACGATGATGATGATGAGAAAAGAAGAATAAAGTCACTCTGACCATCATCAGTGATTCGAATGTTCAGATGATGTGTGCGTACAGGGCGGAACTGCTGAGACGTTTTCTGGGCCGATCATGTGAGAGAAACAAGAAAGTAGACAAATGAATACACTACTCATTTGGCATGTTGTCGTTTCATTCTTTTTGAAGATAACGCAGAAAACGTTCCTTGATATTGAAGTAGTGGAACGTTATCTGCATGGAGCGATTTGTCGCTCTTCATGCATGGGAAGTGCATTATCGGCTGGCTGTCAATAAAGATTGATGAAAGTAGAAAATCTCAAGGATAAGTAGGGGGCATGAAGGTGAAAGGCAAAGAAGAGTGTTGGGCAAGGGTGTAGGTAAGGGACAATGGCAAAGAAGAGAAGAGACGCGTTCACCAGCACAGAGAGGGGGAGCAAGATGCGATGGATAAAATGAAGATTTAACGGCCACGGATCGAGAAGGGGGATAAAGTTTGAAGGAGAGAACGCGAGATAAAGTAAAGAGGATGAACGGATCAAGGTTGAAAGGCGGATGACAGAAAATTCGGGTATGGAGGAGAAGCGGGGAGAACGAGGGAGAAGGGCTGTTAAAGAATGAAGAACGAGGGAGCAGGGAGCAGGGAGCAGGGAGCAGGGAGCAGGGAGCAGGGAGCAGGGAGCAGGGAGCAGGGAGCAGGGAGCAGGGAGCAGGGAGCAGGGAGCAGGGAGCAGGGAGCAGGGAGCAGGGAGCAGGGAGCAGGGAGCAGGGAGCAGGGACGTTAAAGAATCTAGATGGAGGATGAA
>NW_005434562.1:118357-120979 GCF_000315625.1 Guillardia theta CCMP2712
ACCATTGAGCGGGGGAGCGTTGTTCAGGTATCAGGGAGCAGTCTGCATTTAGCAGGGATCAGGGAGCAGGGAACAGGGAGCAGTTTCGTTAGAGAATCTAGATGGAGGTTGAATGTCGAAGGTGTGTAGGAGGGAACAGTAACAGGAGGAGGAGGAGCAGGAGGCCGTGGAGGACGAGGAGGGGGCTGAGGAGGAGGTCGATGACGAGGAGGACGAGGAGGAGGACGAGGAGGAGGATGAGGACGAGGACGAGGAGGACGAGGACGAGGAGGACGAGGACGAGGACGAGGAGGACGAGGACGAGGAGGACGAGGACGAGGACGAGGACGAGGACGAGGACGAGGACGACGAGGACGAGGAGGACGAGGACGAGGAGGACGAGGAGGGGGAGGGGGAGGGGGAGGGGCAGCGGGGAGGGATAGAGAGGTCCAGGAGGTCCCAAGTTTGAAATCTTTGCAGGAATTCGTTGTCCGTGGGGTGGGGTAGTAAAACAAGGGGTAGGGGTGTTCTTAATTGGTACAAATTACCAACAAAGAAATGGAAGAGATGAGGTGGGGTGGTACAGGCAGACTTCATTTTTTGAACATTACGGAGCCGTTATGCGGAGAAGGGGCGAGCAGAGAGGAGAGCGGGGATAGAGGAGTGCGAGAGAGAGAGAGGAGAGAGGAGAGAGGGAGGAAGGAGACAGAGACAGAGACAGAGATAGAGATAGAGATAGGGACAGGGACAGGGACAGAGACAGGGACAGGGACAGGGACAGGGACAGAGACAGAGACAGAGACAGAGACAGAGACAGAGACAGAGACAGAGACAGAGACAGAGACAGAGACAGAGGGGAGAAGTGGAGTGGAGTGGAGAGGAGAGCGAAAAAATGGAGGTGGAGAGATGGGACAGGAGAAAGAAGCAGATAACTCAGAAATAGCAGGGAAATCGTCAGGTGTGAAGAGAACGCGTGGAGAGAGGAGATCAAAGACTATGAAGACGAGAAACCAAAGATTTTGTCCTGATTCCGATCTCCAACAAGTGTAGAGACCGTACCTGATCCTGTCTTGCAGGAAACCATGCACTAGCTCTCAGATTCCCCGCCCCGGGATTGCAACCGCGTTGTCAGTCGCATCCAGCCATGTCTCTCTCCTTCAGTCAGATGAACTCCTCTCGCGCTGCGCCGAGAGACCCGCAGGATCGGTCAGGACGCAGACCGTTGTCAGTGCTTGATGATATGCGACAATTCAAACTGGCAGATGACGAAGAAATCTATTACCCTCACACAAAGAATACTCCCATCTCACACAAGAGCAAGCAGCTCAGGTCCCGCCCTGGCTCGCGCTCCAGCGTTCCCAACAGGACAGCAGCAAGAATCTCAGCTCGAGCGCAAGTAGACGACATCATCGCGTCGGAAGGAGAGGTGAATCCAAGGATAGAGCAGCAGATCGAGGAGGAGGTGGACATATCGAGGATCACCCGGCTGAGGGAGATGAACAAGAGGAGGATCCAAGAGCTCGAGAGGAAGCTCAAGTTGCTTCAAGGCTCCGATGGAGCTGGAGACGAGGATGTTGGTACGAGCATCTACGTAGCCACTCACTATGAGGAGCCCCGCGCTGAGCAGCAACGCGAGACTTTTCGGGAGCAACCCAATCACTCTAGCACGGAGGAGCAGACAGACCAGGATCAGCCCGGCAGCTCCCCGTCCGTGCATGCTCACACTCGCTCTCCCGGTTGGCGGCGAAGCTCCCCGGAGCGGTCGATGCCGCAGGAAGGATACACGTCGGATCCCGGTCCTGGCAACGTACCCAGGCACGACGTGGAGGGAGCAGAGTCAGATACAGGAGGAGGTCGTGCATCGTTCATGCGCGCCGTGCACCGTTCACAGTCAGCGAGGCAGCGGAGGACAACGTTGGAGCCGTTCAGCTTTGAGACGAGGATCAAGAAAAGTCCATCACACAGGCACAGACTGCTTCGTTCTCGTCTCCTGCCTGACGATTGTTGCATGCAGACTCGGTTCGAGAAGGACTTGATCGAGAGGGAGGAGCTAGAAAGGATCGAGTACAGCAAGCAGTTTGTAGCTCGACCGATCCCGCGATCGACCAGGGAGGAGAGGTTCAGCAAGAAGTTGATCCAGCAGAGCAGGAGGAGCCAGGAGATCCGTGAAAAGAGCAGGGAGAAGCTCAAGGAAGAGCAGAGGCCCTTCCGGTGAGGAGGGAGGAGAAGGGGAGGAGGCAAGGGGGAGGGGGAGGAAGGAAGGGAAGGAGGGTAGATGGGGGGCAAGCAGAATGGAGGGGGAGGAGGCAGGAGGGGGGGGAAGGGCGAGGAGAGGAGATGCAGCTTGGGATACTGAGGGTGGCTACAAAGGTTCTGGCTGAAGGCGCAAGAAGAGAACGAGAACACGCAGAGGAGGTTGAAGCGCGAGATTGAAAACCTCCGACTGTCCCTGCTCGACTATGGCGTGGGGAGAGGCGAGAGTGCGACAGATTGAGCGCGATGCGTGGAGGTCGGTGCAGGTGAGGAAGAGGAGGGAGAGGAGGAGGAGGAGGAGGAGGAGGAGGAGAAGGAAGTTGGCAGAGTGAGTGACAAGAACACAGACGGACTTCACGGAGGCGGAGCAGGAGGAAAGTTCTCAACTAC
>NW_005434562.1:122721-123377 GCF_000315625.1 Guillardia theta CCMP2712
TCCTCCTCTTTCTCCCTTGCCTCATCCTTACTCTGCTTGTTTCCAGAAACTAGCGTGAGGAGCGATGGCCGTTCAAGAGCAACAGACTTGCTGTGCCTCCTGCTCCCATCCCTGAGACAAGCAAGAGGGTGAAGAAGCCGCGCAGCACTGGAGGTGGAAGAGAGGAGGAGGAGGAGGAGGAGGAGGAGGAGTGATATTTTTGCAGCCGATATCTTGAGACGGCAAGCGATTCAAAAGGCGATGAAGGAGAAAGAGGAGGAGAAGAAGCGCAAGGAGGAAGAAGTTCGTGAGGCCGTGAAGCGACGCCAGGAGTTGTGGGGCATGAAGGATCGGGTGAGACGGGAGGAGCAGGAGCAGGAGCAGGAGCAGGAGGCGCTAATGCTGATGCTGATGTGGTTCATTGTGCAGGTGCTGAATGCTCTAGCGAAAGGAGAGGAGGAGAGGAGGAGAGAGAATCAGAAGAGAGAGGAGGAGATGAAGATGGAGCGAAGAGATTTCAAGAACAAGACGAAGGAGCACCAGGAGAGACTGAAAGGTTTCTACCAGAACGCCAACGAGCGAAGCTTGCTCATGCACTCAGTTGCTCGAAGATTGAAGCAGGAAGTGACCAAGAAGGTGAGATGGGGAGGGGGAGCGAGGAGAGTTGTGGGGGGGGG
>NW_005434562.1:123477-124561 GCF_000315625.1 Guillardia theta CCMP2712
AAAATTGGTTGCCAGTATGAGCAGCAGCAGCAGCAGCAGCAGCAGCAGCAGCAGCAGCAGCAGCAGCAGCATTCTTGACACTCTTGACAGCTTTCCCATCGACTTTCCGACGAGCTGCAGAAGCAAGAGACAAAGTTCCGCAGCGTCCCCGTGCCGCACGCCATGATGGACATGGAGCTGAGGAGGATGCAGCAGCAGGAGGAGGAGCGCAACTACCGCAAGAAGGACCGCAAGGAGAAGATCCTCAGCCAGTCCTCGCTCCCTCCTCGAATGCAGAAGTACCAGGAGGAGTTCGGGAACCGCGGAGCTGTAAGAGGAGGAGAGTAGGGCGGGACACACGTGACTGACAGGAGGAGCAGGGGAGGAGGGGAGGAGCGGAGGGTATCACAGCAGAGCACACGTTCCGTCCCGCCCCCCCCAAGATCGTCCCTGACTTCAAGAGCATGCAGAAGGCCTTTGAGGACGAGCTCGCGGGTCAGTTGAACCCACTGAAAGCCTCCGCCACCACCACCTCCCTTCCTCCTCCCTTCCTCCTCCCTTCCTCCTCCTCCTCCTCTTTCTCCTCCTCCTTACTCTTCCTCCCCTCCTTACTCCTCCTCCTCCTCTTCCTCCTCCTCACTTTTAGTCTTCCCCTTCTCTCCCTGCCCTCACGCTCTTGTCAGAGTACAAGAGTCGCAACCTTTCGTCAATGAAGAAGAGCGAGCTCAAACCTTTCTTCCTCCGCAGCGAGTGGGTCAAATTTGAAGCCTTTGCGAAATTCCGTGAAAATATGAGGTGAGGAGGAGGGAGAAGGGGAGAGGGAGAGGGAGGGAGAGGGAGAGCGGATGATAAAGTAGGGACAGGAGGAGGAGGTCAGGGAGGTTGGGGTTGGTGTGGAGGACGAGGGTTGTTGGAGTGTGGGGAGGGTGAGGGCTGACTGGATGGCAGGGGCTCAAAGTGAACAAAGCTGCTCCTGAGAGCAAACTGAAGGAGATGAATCTTTCCTCGTCCTCCAGCCAGTGGGAGCTCATTCAAGGCCTCATCAACCGTGACGTGGGAGGAAATACTGGTCAGCCCAGATTCCTCCTCCTCCTCCTCCACCACC
>NW_005434562.1:125741-143620 GCF_000315625.1 Guillardia theta CCMP2712
AGGAGGAGGAGGAGGAGGAGGAGGAGGTAGAATGGATGGTAGGAGGGGAGCAGCAGGAGGAACAAGAGAAGGTCGAGACAAGGAGAAGGAGTAAAGTGAAGGGCAGGAAGGAGCAGGAGCAGGAGCAGGAGCAGGAGCAGGAGCAGGAGCAGGAGCAGGAGCAGGAGCAGGAGCAGGAGCAGGAGCAGGAGCAAGGGGAGCATCAGACCGCAACAAACTTGCTGACGGCAATCAGATCCTCGTCCCTCGCCTGCCCTCCCTCCATTGTTGGTTTCTCTGTCTTGAGCTGTGCCCGCCGCCTGTCCTCCTTCCCTCCCATGGTGGAGTACCTGCCATACTGTCACCTTCTGCTCCCCAGCCCCTCAGGAGCTACGGGAAGAGCAGGCGACTTGAGGAGGGAGGGAGGGAGGAGCGCAGCGACCGATGCTGCTCCGCCCACACGCCGGAGGAGGAGGAGTCGGAGATGATGACTGGGAGCAGGAGGTCAGGAGGAGGGGGGAGAAGGGGGAAGGAGAGGAGGGGAGAGAAGACGGGGGAAGGAGGGGGAGGGAGAGGAGGGAGAGGAGGTGGAGGGGGTGGAAGAGTCAGGACTTAGTCTCGGTCCCAGCGAGTCAGAATGCTGCTTCCCCTGCTTTGTTCTTGCCTTGAACATCAGTCAGGAGGATGGAGACGTTGGAGTGGGAGGGGAGAGGATGAAGATCAAGGAGAAGAGAACGAGCAGCAGGAGGAGAAAGAGGAGACAGGAGAAGACCGAGGAGGAAAAGGAGAGAGAAGGAGACGGAAGACGAGGAGCAAGAAGATGAGGGGAAGGAGAATAAGAAGGGAGGAAGAGGAAGGAGACGAGGAAGGGAGGAGGAGGAGGAGGAGGAGGAGGTTGAAGAGGAGGAGGAGGAGGAGGAGGTTGAAGAGGAGGAGGAGGAGGAGGAGGTTGAAGAGGAGGAGGAGGAGGAGGAGGAGGAGGAGGAGGAGGAAGGAGGGGTGGAGATCGCAAGACCTGATGGAAGAGAGTGAGGATATCGTAGAGGTCTATGTAACCGTCCACAGCGACCCATCTCCCACTCTTCTTCTGCGCGTGTCCGCTGGAGAGAGAGAGTGAGCAAAGAATGAGAAGATGGCGAAGGAGGAGGAGGAGGAGGAGGAGGACGAGGAGGACGAGGAGGACGAGGAGGACGAGGAGGACGAGGAGGAGGAGGAGATGGTTGTGAAAGAGGAGGTGATGGCAAATATAGATGCAAGGTGAGCAATCCTACCTGTAGACGATGAAGAACATGTCAGCGTTGGGTTCTTCAAACAAACTTCGCACTTGCTGTAACGTTTGCTTTCTTGTCATGTTGGTGTTTGCTTCAAGCAACTCCATCATCATCTCCATCACCCAGAGTTAAATGTTTCACCGTTCTCTTTCACGTTGATTCGAAATCGCCGAGCAAGCTCCTTGAAGTTTTTGTGATCCTCAACAACGCTAAATCAAGTCAGGCCCACTTTCTCGACACTTCATCCTCTCTCACTCTCCTTCCTCTTCCTCCTCCTCTTCCTTTTCCTCGTCCTCGTCCTGCTCACCTTGGCAAGTCTTGTCCGAAGTTTGTTGAAGCATCCTTCTTGTTGACGTCTGCTTGACTCCCTTGAGAGGAGTCAAACTCCCGTGTAGTCAACTGTTGCTGGCATAAGAAAATATTCTCAAGTACCTCCCTCCTCCTCCTCCTCCTCCTCCTCCTCCTCGTCACATCTTCCTACCTCAAACAACGAGTCCAGACTCGCCGTCGCTCCTGAATGCCAGGGGAACTTCAAGTTCTCCTGCCGAGGACCGCCGAGGAGGAGGGAGAAGCAGCGAGGAGGTCGAGCAGCGAGGATGGGCTCTTGAGGAAGAAGTCGGATCTCCTCCTGTAAGGAGGGAACGGCACCGAGCTGGAGCTGTTGGTCGTCGATCAATTTCTTGTCGTCGTCTGAATTTTGTGCAGCTGTCAGACGGGAGGGAGGAAGGAAGGAGAGGGAGAGGATGAGGTGGGAGGGAGAAAAGGGGGAGAGGAAGGAGGAGAATAAAGAGGAGAAACGAGTTGTAAGGGGGAGAGAGAGAGATGGGAAGAAAGGAAGGGAAGGAGGGTTCGGACATGGTGGAGAGGGAGGCGCGAAGGAGGAAGAGACAAAGGAGAAGCAGAGAAAATGAAAGAGATTTGGAACAGCGGAACAGGAGAAAAAATCTGGATAGCAGGAGGAGGGGAGAGCTGGAAGCAGTGGAGGATAGGCAATGAAGGGGAAGGAAGAGAGATGAAGGAGGAAGAGACGAAAGGGACAGGAAGGAGGGCAGTGGGGTGGAGAAAAGATGTCTGGTATACCCATCTTTAAGGACAAGTCGTAAACAGCTTCGATGAGGGTTGTGTCTGCATAGGATAGACAGGACTTCCCATCCTTATCGCACCTCGACCAGTCAGCACCAAACTGGAGAAGGACTCTTATCATTTCTCGGTCCCTCCGTTGAACTGCAAGGTGGAGTGGAGTTCGGAGGAAGAACTGAAGGTCGGTCAGTTGGAACGCGCAGAGATGAAGGGATGGGAAGAGAACAGGATAGAGGAGGAGGAAGGAGAGGTAGAGAATGAGACTGGAGGGAAACCAAAGCAGAGCAGAGAAGAGGAGGTGAGGAGAGGGGACGAGAGGGGAGAGGTGGAGGAGAGGAGAGGAGAGGAGCTGGAGCTGTAGGAGGAGAGCCGAGGAGAGCCGAGGAGAGCCGAGGAGAGCCGAGGAGAGCAGAGGAGCCGTGGAGCACAGGAAGAGTTCATCAAGTCCTCACCTTGTTCGGGATGTTTACGTCACATCCTTCCAACAGGATGAACTGAACAACATCTGACAAGAAGGCCCAGCAACATGAGCAGGCTCACGAGGAGGAGGCAACTTCCTCACCGATCTTCCTCCGGGACACAGCATGGTGCAGGGCAGTCCAGCCCCCGGCGTCTCCTCGATGTAGGATCTGCTCATTGAGGAGGTAGGAGGTGGCAACCTGCTTGTCCTTCTTGAAGATGGAGATCTTGAACTCCTTGGCTCGCTTCCTCCTCATCATCATCCTCACGAGGTAAGGCAGGTCTCTTCCTATCCCCTTCCTCTGGTCTGCCTCCCTCTGCTGCAGCTCTCTCCACTTCAGCAGCTCCTCCGCAAACTTGGAAACATCCCCGGTGCTGGCAGCAGCGTGGAGAGGATAGTTCCTGAGCCGCTCGAACGCGATTGCCTCCTCGTCCTCTTCCTCGTCCTCCTCGTCCTCCTCCTCCACCTGCCGGACTGCCTCCTCTATCCTTCCAAGGAGAATGTCTTTCACTGTGATGCGGAAGAAATCAGCGATGAGGGAACAAAGGGTCTTGAACTGCTCGAGATCGATCTCCCGATCTCCCTCAAGCATCCTCCTCCTGATCGTCCCCTTGGCTGCGAAGAAAAACTCGGCCAGCTGCTCCTTGTCAAGATAGGAGGGTGAAATGCTCCTTGCGCGAGCGAAGGACAGGAACTCAATGAAGTTCATGGAGTAAATCCGGTTCCCCTGCATGATCTCATACTGGGACGTTCTTCCTTCCCTCTGACGCGCCTTGTTCGCGAAGCTCTCTTGCTCCTCCTCCGTCTTCTTCCCTGCCTTCACCTCCCCTTCCCCGGTCTGGGTCCCTTCCTCCTTGCCGTACATGCTGAATGTGGTGAACTGCTGGAAAAGCAGCGCCTGCAGCTCATCCCGCTCACCCCCGAGTTGAGACTTGAAGCTCTTGTTGAAGTCAAGGGAGGAGTTTGGAGAGGTCGGGGACTTTGTTGGGCTCTGGACAAGCGAGACGTCGTCGAGTGAAGTTGCATGGTCGCTTTTGCTCGAGTTAGCTCGGATCTGTAACCTGATGCGAGAAAACTGAAGAGGAAAGGAGACAGTCAGGCAAGACATAGAGCAGCCATCGTGTGGGAGAGAGAACGTTGGGAGAGGAGAAACGAGAACGACAAGTGATGGGTAAAAGAAAAGAATTCAACAACCTGATCAGCAAAAGTGTCCGCCTGATAGCCAACAACATATTCCCCCCTCTCATCAACGAGAAGGAAATAATCGTCAAGTGAAAACCCGTCGTTCACGATGTCGTGCATTTCGGGCAGCTCGGCATATCCAATGAATTCATCGGATCTTATAACGCTGGTCTTCCGCTTTTCCATGTTTAACAATCTGAGCTCGTCGAAATCCCAAACCTCTATCCTCATCCTTTCGTTCCACCTGCAGCTATTTTCATCCTTGATCAAAACTGACCCACCATGCTACGTCTTCACCAGCACAGACACACTTTCTTCAAGGAGATTTGTGGATACTCAACACTTTCATCATCATAATCATCATTGTCGTCCTTGTCAACCATGTCTTGGTTATCATCATCAACATCTCCACAATCATCAACACCAGCATCAACATCAACATCAACATCAACATCAACATCAACATCAACATCAACTATCGCGACTCACTCTCTGCTGGAGTGATAAAACACTTGCCCCGCTCCCCAAGACGGGCTCATCGTGTTATACCGCACGCTTGTCAAGTACTCCTTCTCTCCTGCTACAACCTTCACATAAGGATCACAAGAACCAAGCTTGTCCATCTTTGGGAGCTGCGCACATTCCATGATGGTAATTTTGAGGGGTGCACAGACAAACAACTTGATGGTTCCCTTCTCCGACAACAACTCAGCCTCTTCGCATGCTCTCTGCAGCTGCTCCTCCCGTCTGATCGAAACTTCGTCCGAAGGCTTCATGGGGATGTTTGGATGCGAACAGTCCACCGACAGTTCGCAGAAGTTCAACCACCTTGACCCTGCCTCCCTCACGGCTTGCAAGATTACTCGACGTGCGCTCGCCTCTGTCACCCTCCATCTCGCCAGCTTCGCGTCGTCGGCGATGCACTCAAAGTCCTTGGACAGAAAGTCCTCCATCCCCAGCCCCTGCTCGCTGAAAGCCTTGATGTACTTGTCAGCCTTCTTCATCAGCAGCCCCCTCGACGACTCGAGCAAGTTGGAGACGAAGTCTGACATGGCGTTGAGGAAACAGTTCTGATGGTAATCGCTGAGCTCGAAGTCGATAGCAAGGTGCAAAGAGGTCAGTTGCCCGTCTGCTCCCTGCACGAAGATCTCGTCTGGAGAGCTGGGGTCCAGCCCACGACAGACTGCGCGGCATCCTGGCTGCCACCTGGCCCTGTGCCATGCATCGCTAGAGGACAGCGACTTCCGCTTCAGATCTTTAAGGTACTCGATGTTCTGCTGCATCCTCTCCACTTTCGCTTGCTGTAGCGCAGGAGGCAGTGAGGCACCCGAGTCGCCCTGCAGCAACTTGAGTTGCTCTTCCAGCTCCGCTGCCTGCCCGTCCCATAGCCTAGCACGAACCCTCCGCACGAGATAATCTTGGACGGGGAGATCGATGAGCCCGAGCTGCTCTTCTTTCTGATCCTTCCCCTTGGTTCTCAACTCTACCAGCAAGTGGAGGGCGCTGATGGTTGCCAAGTCCATATCCCCCCGCAAGTTCCATGTCAGAGTCTCGTTCCATTCCGGAGAGAGGGAGTTCTTCGCTACTTTCGTTTGCGACTTGTGGGGAACGCGGCTGTATCCTTCAAAGAGGAGGCTGTCCGGTACTATCCTAGCCCTACAGAACGAGTTCGTCAGCCCCTCGCGCTCTGTCTTTGGGAGGTGTCGCCCCGATCGCACTCGGAGTACGATCCTCCACACGGAGGAAGGGTGGTATCTCAACTCGAGGTTGTCGCTCTTGAACTCTTTCTGTAGGATTGCATCGACTTCATCTCGTGAGGGTGTGTGCTCGAGCTCAGCGACCCGGATGTCTGAACCCCAGCAGAATTTTAGTTTTCTCCCCTTATTCATCTCCACATATCCCTGCCAGCTCTTCACGGTTTGTTCCCTTCTAGAGCAGAGGGGTCGAAGGATCCCTCCCATCCATCTGCAAGCACTTCAAGTCTCGACTCGTCATCGTCTCTCCTTCAAGATCGAGATCCACCTCGTCGCTTCTATGTTTACATCATTGCAGTTGCTCCGGGAAATGCGATGATTCCAACCCTCCTCCCCGCTCAGCACTGTACTCAGTTAAGTCTGCAGTTCAGTGCTGCAGTTAAGTTAAAAATCAGTACGAGGACAATGCATGGCCAAGTTTACTCAAAGTTAAGTTAAAGTCAGTACGAGGAGACAAAAGACACTAGCACTGAGGTGCTCTCAAGTAACTAGTGCTGTAGCCGGGAATTCTAGAACACGGAAAACGCGAACTTTACAACAGTGTTCGACTGGGGGCACGTACCCTGTTTTCAGTGGTGCAGAGGAGGGGTACTCGGTGTGAAAGTGTAGCCTCCCGGAACTCCGAGAGTTCAGGGGGTGGGGTCATCAAGAATTTGAACAAAAAAAAACGTATCGATCGACCCTACCCCTGATACACCCTACCCCTGCAATGATTGTCCCTACCCTACCTGATTTCGTAGTCTGACGCCAAAAACAGGGGTAGTAGCAGCAGTAGTCGGAGCGACGGGATTACCGGTGGAGCAAACAGAGTACCGGCTATGACCCATCTTTTTAACTGCTAGAGTGAACCCTTGGCACAGGGACACGCGTCGCAATGCTCGCAACATGCAGCGGCAGCCGACTTGTGCTGTCCTTGCTCGTTCTCAACTTCCTCTCGGTTGCGGCCATGACGCCATGTGCTAACGACTACTTGATGGAGCTCAGAAAGAATGCCAGCATGATGGTTTCCACGTGTTTGGGAATACCGATAGAGCCAGGCAGTATTAACATGTCCATGTTTGCGAACCAAGGACTGTTCATGGACAAATGTCAGGTTTCTTTTGCAAACATCTCCAGTTGCTTATCTCAGCTTGAAAACTACTCTTTCCCTGACATGTCAAACATGTCGTGTGTGAAGGAGATGTCAACGGCAGAAATGAAGAATGAGTCTGTCGTGACGCAGGAAATCAAGATGTATGCGATGCAAGCATGGCAGAACGTGACTATGAATGGGAAGGGAATTTTAAGCATGATTTGTCTCAACGTGAACGGAAGTTTTTGCTTGCCGGAGTTTCTCAGTCTTTCTCTCGCAGCTAATGTGACTGAGCCGGTGAGCCTCTCTTGATCTCTCAAGTCATCAAGACTGAAGCCTCCTTGCAGGGTATGGACAGGCAGACGGCGATCATGGCGATACCAACTCTCTGCTCCTCTCCTTGCTTCAATGCCCTCTTGCAAGCCTTCGAATCTCTCGTCAAATTCTTTCCTCCACCTGGTCCGGCTCCTGCAAATCCCATGATGATGAAACAAGGCTTCGAATATGTATGCACGATCAAAGACTCAAGTGGGAAGTATTGCTTCGCCAACTCGTACGCCACGATGACGAGCTCTGCATACGTGTGCTCGGAGTGTGGCTCGTTGGTAATGAGAGGCGATGATATTGCTTGTCCACTGAGAGGAGGGTGACAGATGATGGCTAATGGACTTGTAGATCTACAAAAGAATCTTCCAAGTGGCCTGTCGCCGCAAATGCTCAGCACGGTCGCGCCGATGATGTGTCTGAAAGGTGATAGTTGTGGGTACAAGGTGTAAGATGTCATGGTGACATGGAGTGTTCTAGATGGAACGCAATACTGCCTAGACAAAGCGAACGGATTTCAAACAGTCTTGACAGGAGGGCTTTCTTGCTTGAGTGCTCCGACTCCAGGAACCTGTCCTACCGACAACACGTGTAAGGTGACGATGATGCTTCCTGGCCTGGCGGTTCGTCTCTGACAGAGTGAGATACAGCAAGCAATAGTGCAAGCTCAGGGCATGGGCTGTTGCGTCGGGTCTCTTCTCAAGTTGAATCCTTCAATCGATGGCGTTGTAGCAGGAATCGCCAAGGATTGCAAACTGAACATCCCGGACCCCTGTATGTCTTTCTCTTGCCGCTGGCGGTATCAGTCCCTGATACAGGAGATTGATTTGGCCACATTCAGGTCAGGCTGGACCAAGGATCACCTTCTCGATCGACATCTCCAACCTCAAGTATAGTTGGTACTCTGCAAGCACGGCCAACTCAGACACAGCCAACAAATATGTGAGGATTGCCTTGAATGATCTCGCCGCTCTGACTGTCTCATGTCAACCTTCAGCTCGGTCTTGACATCGGCGGCTTCCTGAGCGTCCTTCCGATTGCGGTAAAACAACCGACCCACTCAGCGAATGCCGTATTTTACTTGGATGATGGGATAGGTGAAAACTGTGGCCTCGACGCAACTCACAACGACCAATCCCTCCGGAACTCAACTGAAAGTGCAGGTAGACACCAGCTCGACACAGCAGGTGCTTATTTACAGCCTCGTTGTTTGACCCAGCCGTGACGAGACTCTTGGTAGGGGAACACGGTTGTCCAGAAGCTCAACTCCCACATGAACAGACGAAGCGGAGGCTTGTCTCTCAAGCAGCTGTCCAGCAATCTTGACGCAAGTGCCAAAGTCAACCCCAACCAGGACTTTTCTCTCACTGTCGTGTCGGGAAGTATCCAACAGTCCGACCCTTACCAGGCGCAGACCACAATGACTTCGACGACTCCGATGTCTGCAGGAAACACTCTTAGCGCGACTAGTATGCTTACACAGCTCATGGCGATGGTGTTGTCTGTTTGTATTCTGAGACATGCTTGAGCGGGTCATGGAGGAGAGAGTGTTTGACAAAGATTGGTGCTTTGAATGTAAAGAGTCTTGCCTGTTCTGACTGAACAGTCGACAGAGGTACACCATAGGTGACACGATGAAGAACAAGAGACATTTATTTGATTCCAAATCTTGCAGCTCGCAAGCTCTATTTACACCGATGATTTTGTATGTCGCGCTTGTATGTTGTCAACCTAGTCATCTGTATCTGCCAACATTTTCTGCAGCTAGAACCACAACAGTCAGTACGCTATGCAATACGCCGCCCTCCACTCATCCACCATCTGCACCTCCCTCCACTCATCCACCATCTGCACCTCCTTCTTTACCTTGGCAGCACCGTACTGCTTGTTAGCATCCCAACGGCCTTTCAGAGCTGCAGTGATAGCCTTTGAAGGAATCAGAGGTCAGGGCAGGAAGACGATCCAAACGAGCCTCACCTCGTCAGACTGTTGGGAGATTTCATCTGCCATCTCACCAGCTGTCTTGTTCAACAATCTGTCGCTTCTCTCGATGTATTCCTGCACTGCTGCCTGCTGGCAAAGGTAGTTGATCACCTCCAGCAGCTGTTTCTTGCTCGCATGCTCCTTCCCGTGCATCTTCGGCTCTACTGGCGTTTGAGGCATTGCTGGATCAACAGCATGAAGGTCACCTTGCTCAACCATGAAGATTGCCCATGTCAAGGCACTCCATCCGTCCTTGTCTTGCACGGTCGGGTCTGCACGATTCCCCTCTGGGCCTCCCTCCAACTGTAGGTAAGGGAAGCGAGAGTGGTTAGGCACAGTACCATCATGTGCACAGAGCATCCTACAAGGTAACGAAGGACGTTCTTGTGCCCTCGCATGGCTGCCCAGTGAACAGCTGCAAGTCCATCCTGCACCAAGTGCCCTGAGACCAGCAGCAACTTCGAGGAAGCAGCCAGGCACCTCGTCCTGCATGTCGACAGCTATTCGTACATGCCCTGGCTTCCTGTCCTTGCCCTTTCAAGAGGACACCAGTCAGGACAGAGTCTGATGAGCATCTAGCTCACCTGCACGAAGTCCTTCACCTTCTCGATGTCTCCCTTTGCTACAAAATTGTGGAATGCCGCTAGAGCATTCACGTTGGTAGATCGTCGAGCCATGGATCGCTATGTTGCACTTGGAGCTCGCAAATTGAAGCTGATGAAGAAGTAGGAGTATGGATGTCAGCATGACGTTTGTTATAGTCTTAAGACCATGGTCCACAGCTGGTGCATGCCTTTCATCCCTTCACCTCCTGTCTACAGTCCCTCCTGTAATCACAAGTCTTATCTATGATTTCTCAACGACTGGTTTCCACAAGACTTCCAATTCACATGTTCTTCTTCCCATCTTTGCTAAACTCTTCCTGCCTTCTTCTTCTCATCGACATCCTTTCCTACTGCTCTTCTCCTATGGTTATCAAAGTTTTCCCCGCCATTTCGTACGCTTCAAATTCCCCCTGGCAAACCGGAGATGAGGATAAGCCCTACAAACCCGCCTCAACAAAATACTACTAAATGGAAAAGGCAGCAAAAACCGGAACACAAACAAAGGAGGAAAAGTAGAAATGGCAGGAAGTTTGTGGTTTGAAATATTGTGAAACAATAGAATTGACAAAAAACTAAAGGAAAAGTATTGAACCTACTTCGAATCCTACTAGATCAAGCTTGAAAGATCCCATAGCTCTACAAATCCGCCTCAATACTTAGCTGAGAACCGCGGCACCATGAGCGGCAGTCTGCATGGCGTCACCGCGAAATGCAGGAAGTTCTCAGAGTTTCTTCTTGCCATCGATCTCGCAAAAGATCTCGACCTGCCTCAAATTGCCGCGCTCGGTGACACGTCGTCGGGCAAAAGCTCAGTCTTGAGCGCCATGTCGTCAGTGGTGTTTCCTTCTCGAAGCGACATCACAACAAGATGCCCGACCAGACTGTGTATGGATACGGGCGAACAGTTTCAGTGCAAGATGCAGGTCCTTTGGCATTCAAAGCCAGCCTCGGGAAGCAACCCTGAGGTAAAGAAGAGCGTGACACAAGCTTCGGATGTCACCGCAGCAATCGAGGAGCTGCAAAAGAGCGTTCTAGATCACGAGAAGACCGAATCTGGCGTTTCCAAAAGCATCATTGAGATCTGTCTGACGGGACCAAACTATCCCAACCTCACGCTCATAGACCTTCCGGGAATCGTCCGCAGCACCGGTGATGGTGAAAGTTTAGAAATGATACGAGACATCCAAAGTGTGATGGAGCAGTACCTGAACAACAAGAGATGCATTCTTCTCGCCGTCCATCCTGCCAACATCGACCGTCACAACAACGAAGTGTTTCGATTGACCAAAGAGGTTGACCCAGATTCCGCACGCACGATCCCCGTCATTACGAAGATCGATCTGGTCGAAAAAGGCACTGAAGGCAACGTAATGAGGCTCATCCAGGGTAAAGAGGCAAAGTTTTCTCTTGGATTCAGCGTCGTCAAGTGCCGCACGCAGACGGAGCTTGATCAGGGAGTTACCTTGGAAAAGAGTCTCGAACAAGAAATGATCTTTTTCAGAGATACATCGCCTTGGAATCAAATGAAACAAGACAACATGTTCGGTATCTCCAACTTGACGGGGAAGCTCAGTCAGATCTACGTGGAAATGATTCAGTCCACGATGCCGGCAGTTTTGGAGGATTTGCGAAACAAGAAGCGAGAGCTGCAACAAGATCTTAAGGAGTTTGATACTGATCTGTCTTCTCCACACCTTCGCCGCGAGTTCGTTGTATCTATAGAATCCGACGTGAAGACGCTTCTCTCGGGGTTTGCTACAGATCACGTTTTCGAGACGTCAAGCAGCGATGGATGGACTTACCGCGCGTTGATGGAGAAAGCAAAGAAGGATTTCGCCAGCCGTATTTTCAGCAGCCCTTTTTGTGCAGATTTGTGCCCGATCTCTTTTGAGACAGGTGATTCTGTCGTCGTTTTTGTGAATGGAAATGAAATTCGAGCCCGAATCGCCCTTGTGCAACAACTCCAGGATGCCGTCAAGGAATACTACTTGTTGCCACAAAATCCCGCGGATACTGGTTTCTTTTTGGAAGAAGAGACATGCGTGAATAATCTTTCATTGCAGTCTTCCAAGTCGTCCTGGAGCAAAGACGAAGCTATGATTTCTAAACAAGGAGTGGCATTGGTGATGTGCGAAGACTACCCGGGCACGACAATCAGATTGTTCAAGAAGAAATACTCATTGGCTGAATTAAGTACCGACACCGTTACCGCCGTTGAATCTATGAGGAAACGAATTGAGAGATTAGGTAGCCCCGACTTGCCAGTGTTCTTGAACGCTTCGATCTTCAATGCCATCGTTTCGGCGCACTTACAATCTCAGTGGATGCCTTTCTCGATGGACTTGGCAGAGCAGATCAAGAAGCTTGTCATAAAGTACATTGAAGAACATGTCATGGGAAAGATCAAACTACGTGCAAAGCATCTTCGGAAATTCAGCGCCTACATGGAGTGTGTATTGAAGGATCATGTCGATACTCTGTTCAAAGCAAGCGTCGCGTCCATGCAAGCCACTTGTGAGAAGGAGAAATTTCCCTCCACCTTCAACCATTACTTTGCCGACAACATCACCAAACGAAGAGTGGACAAGCAGAGGCAACTGCTTAAGAGCATAGCTGACGGGTCGGGCAACATTTCTTTCGCAACCGTGGAGTTAGTTTTGAATCAGAACACGCGAAAGAGCATCGATGACTTTGTCGCCGAAGAGATGCTTTTTGTGTTGGATGCCTACGGTACGTTGGCATGCTCATGATATCGAGTGCGATGTTAACACCAGACTTCCTGCAGGAAAGGTAGCAGCTAAGCGCTACGGCGATGACGTACCCAACGCTCTTGAAGCCAGTTTCGTGCGAAAACTAGCTTCGTTTTCTTTTGCGAGCTGCCTTTCGGATGATAGTCTTGACAGCTTGGTATCCATGCCAAAGCATTTGAGCCAAAAGCGCATCTCGCTCGAACAGAGAATCCTCAATCTTGAACAAGCACTGAACATGTCGCAAGAGCTAGAACTGGCCTGAGCCCATCAGTTGGTTTCCAAAGGCGCTCTTGTGATTTGTCGCTATGCGTGAAAGAATGAGAAACAATACGGGAATGAAATTTGAATCGTTTGCTTTTCTCTCCCTCTCCCCGTCCCTCCCTCCCTCATACTCCCTTTCCTCTCATCCTCCTGTTCCCTCCCTTCCCTCCCTATCTCACTCCTCCCCTCCCCCTCTCTCCCCCCTCGCTCCGTCCCTCGCTCCCTCTCCTTCCTCCCTCGCTCCCTCCCTCCCTCCCTCCACTTCTTCAGTTTGCACACAGGACCTACGACTTGTCGACTTTCTTCCATGCACTAAGACTTGTCGACTTTCTCCGCTACCAGCAAGCAGATCGTTAATCGCACATGAGATTGTTCAGGTCACCTTGCCAGCCTTTATCCCAGTCGTGGAGGCCAGGTGTCCCACCAAGATGCCACTGATCGCATTCCTGATGACGATAGTCCGTGGCTCTCATTGTGACGCTGCCGCTGAGCTGCGCTGTTTGTCAGCCTACGAGGAGAAGAAAAGACCATGGGAAGACAAGGACGAAGAACCTTATCGCACCTGCCCTACTGTGCCATGCTGTCGGTTCGAGGAGATTTTGCTCTTGTGGAGGGCGATGCTTCCTCCCTGTAGGGAGATCAAACGGCAGCAACAGAGTTGTAAAGAAGCAGATGCAAAAGAAGAGCAGCGAAGACGCCACATCCTCCGTTGGCGCTCACTTTACAGCTACTGCCCATCACCTCCAAGACGTCATGGAGATGTTGAGAACTGAAAAACTTCCGGAGCAAAGGCAGCGGCAACAAGACCTTCCTTGCGGTTCTCTTCGATGCGGCAGCTGTCGAGGTTCACCTCCTCAGATTTCATCGCCTGCTCGTGCTGCTGCTCCTTCTGCTCCTCCTCCTCCTGCTCCTGCTGCTCCTGCTCCTCCTGCTCCTTGTCCCCCTCGTCCTCCTGCTCGTCCTGCTTCTGCTCGTCCTGCTCCTGCTTCTCCTGCTCCTCCTGCTTTTCCTTCGCCTCCTCCTTCTCCTCCTTGTCCTCCTCCTCCTGCTTCTCCGTCCCCGATCCCCTCCTTGTCCTCGTCCACCAAGGTCTCCTTGTCTCTCGCTGACAAGCCAACTCCCTCGTTCCCCGTCACTTCGCTCTTGCTCATGTCCACTCTTCCTCCGCCCTGCTGCCACATCAGCCGGCAGCGGCCGCAGCAGGGGAGACCACAGAACGAGCTCCTCCTCTTCGGTTGCATGAGTAATGGCAAAGTTCGATAAAAACAGCAGCTGCAAACGATGGGGGAAGAGACTTGTTCACCGGCAGCCGGCACATGCTGGTGTGGTCGGACGAGTACGCGAGAGGGGCACGTGACACTTCCGAGTCCCGCTCGTGATATCTGTGAAGCCCCCCCGGGCCCGCCGGCCCACTATCCGGGCCGTGGCATCGATTCCCACGTCTCTTCCTGTTTGATCCGGTTGCAGATCTACTCGGGCCCGGGCCCCGGCCCGGCGACAGATAGCTAGCGAATGGCTCATCAGACTCCGACTGAGGAGTTAACTATTGCTATATTCCTCAATAAAATTTTCAATGCTCAAATGTTTGTAATGTTTCAAAGTTTTGCCAGGATAAGTCCATCCATGGTTGGAACGAGCGAAAAGGGGAGCGGGATACCACCACCACAACGAGACGGAGGAGGAGGAGGAGGAGGAGGAGAAGCATGAGCAGGAGGAGCAGGAGAAAGATGATCAGGGGCTTCTAGAACATTCATCCTGCTCATCCCCATCCCATGGCGACGTCTGAAGTCTCCTCTCCTCGTCTTATTACAATCATCTTACAGCTCGTCCTGATCGTTGTCCTCTGCCTCGAAGTTGAACCAGCAACGAAGCTTCATCCGCCAGTTTCGAAGATTTGCCATGATCATCTGCACAGATTCGTTTTCCTCACTGCACTACGTGGTGGAAGAAACGAGGGTAAGATAGCAGAGGAGGAGGAAAGCGAAGATGCGGGGGCGATGATAGGGAGGGAACGAAGCAGTGAAGGAGAACCTGGAGCATCGTCTGGTGATTACCTTCCGTCGTTGTCTGATTACCTGAGGGCAATCGATCCAGCCAGTGATTCGGATATGCACGTAGATGAGAGTCAGGAAGGAGAGGAGAACGAAGGAGGAGAGCAGGAGCAGGAGCAGGAGCAGGAGCAGGAGCAGGAGCAGGAGCAGGAGCAGGAGCAGGAGCAGGAGCAGGAGCAGGAGCAGGAGCAGGAGCAGGAGCAGGAGCAGGAGCAGGAGCAGGAGCAGCAAACGGAACAGCAAACTTCGCAGACACAGTTCATGCTGGAGGCCATCGAGGCTGCGGAGAGGTACCGAGACAAGGGAGGCGGGACAGACATGCTAAGTTCCGACGACGAGGACATTCCTGAGGAAGACCGAGCAGCTCTTGACAACGTCATCGAGGAGTACTTGGAGGAGCTAGAAGCCAACAGCTTCGACAACCCTCCTTGCCGGTATGACGGTCATCCTGACGTGCTGGTGGCTGGAGGACGAGGAGTGAACGTGACCGATCAGCCTTTGCTGCAGAGCTACAGCTTCAGTCAGGATCGGTGGAGGATAGAAATGTCCATGGGTTTCAGCCGCCTCCATCCTGCCGCTTGCGCCTGGCGAGGGAGCATGCTTGTCTTTGGAGGGCTCGAGTCGACCCATCCCCTCGACGTGGTGGAGAGGTTCGACAGAGGGAGCGGTCGGTGGTTCCTGGAGGGCCGCATGCCGGAGCCGTTGTTCGGCTGCGGGGCGATAGAGCTACAGAACAGAATCTACGTGGTAGGAGGAAGAGATCGAAACTATCGGACGCTCGCGACTGTGAGGAGTTGGGATCCGAGGGAGGGCAAGTGGCAAGTAGCAGGCGAGTCTGGGGGGGAGCCTGACCGCTGCTGCAGGAGGAGGGAGGCAGACATGCTGGGCCCTCGCGCGATGTTTGGATGCTGCAAGCTCGACGGCCGGTTCTACGTCGCAGGAGGACAGGGTACCTTCTCTTCTCCTCCCCTCTCCTCCTCCTCCTCACTCCTTTCCCCTCTCTTCTGCCCTGCTCACATCGTCTCCACATGTAACTCTCCTCCTCCCCTCCCTTCTCTTTCCTTCCTCCTCCTCCCCTCTCTGACTCCTCCCCCTTCCCGCTCCTCTCCCCTCCTCCTACCACTTTTCTCACCCTGCGCACCACAGATGTCTCGGTCAACAAGATGCTCAAAGATGGAGCAGACCTCTACCTCGACACCGTGGAGAGCTTCCAGCCCCTGGGGTCGCTCAGCATATGGAGGAAGGAGCCTTCACTGCGGCAGAGGCGGAGTGGACCCGCGATGGTGGCGTTCCGGGGACGACTCTTCGTCATCGGTGCCTCACACAGACTGAGGAGTCTGTTGCCGTGCTGAGCATGCAGCAGGAGGGTTGAACTCAGAGGACTTTGGCATGATGGATGTTGACAGTCTTGACCCCACCTTTGACATGTGAAAGTCGCTGCTCGCACGCTGCATGGCTGAACTGCTTGCAGGGACTGGAGGAAGGAGCCGGACCTCCTCTTTGCTCATGCAGGGTACTCAACCTCCCCTCCCCTCCCCTCCCCTCCCCTCCCCTCCCCTTCTTCTCCTTCTCATCCATATCGATATCCTCCTCAAGCCTATCTCTCCTCGTTCGTCCTTGCCTTATCCTCAGCCTCCTAAGCTCTGCTCAGGGCATCTGCTGTAGCGACCTCCGACGAGATTCTTGTGCTGGGAGGGTCGAACGTCGTTCCAGGCTCCTTCATGACGGTGTGCGAGCGATACACGAGGAGGAAACTAGCGAAGGAGGGCGAGGGGCAAGGAAAGGGCAAGAGGAGATGGCAGCTGATGCCTTGCCTCCCCTTCTCCACTGAGGGGGCAGCTGCTTGTATCTTTATCTAGATGTCTCGCCGTAATGTCTACCTCCTTCTCCTCCTCCTTCTCCTCCTCCTCCTCCTCCTCTACCTCCTCCTCCTCCTTTTCCCCTCCTTATCCTTATCCTTGCTTTCTCCTACTCGTCCTCATCATCGTTATCCCCATCCTCACTCACTCCCTCACCTCCCATCATCTCACTCTCACCCATCTCCTCCCTTCCTCCTCTTCTGCTGCCTCCTACTTCTACTCCTGCCTTCTACTCCTTCCCTTCCCAGATGTCGTTTCGGCATTTCTCTTCTTTCTCTGGAAGTTTAAATAGCACAGACTTCAGTCTGTCTTCAGATGTGTTGCACTTGCTGCCAAGACGTTCAGACCCCTTGCAAGGAAAAGGTGGAAAAGGAGGAAGGTTGAGGCGAGCGAGGGGAAGGAAGGCAGAGGAGGAGCGAGCCAAGGGGGAGGAGGTGTAAGAGAAGTGGGGAGCAGGGGCAGGGGCAGGGGCAGGGAACGGGGCAGGAGCAGGAGCAGGTTCTCACTCGATTCACTTGCTCCTTCCTTCCTTCTCAAAAGAGTTTTCAGCTGCGACATACCTGCTCGATCCTCGTCAACGATAGCAAGAAGGGCAGAACGCTCTGACCCGTGAAGAGGAGGAGGACGAGGAAGACTCCCCGCACAAGCAGCTCGTCGTGGTTTCGGATGGCGCTTGCTATGCTGCTGCCCCTGCTCATGATGATGATAGTGAGAGAGCCGGGAAGGCAGGCAGGCAGGCAGGCAGGCAGGCAGGCAGGCAGGCAGGCAGGCAGGCAGGCAGGCAGGCAGGCAGGCAGGCAGGCAGGCAGGCAGGCAGTTAGCCAGCTAGGAAGGCAGGGAGGATGATCAGATCAGACCATTGGGAAGAGCGTTTTGCCGCAGGTTTCGCGATTCCCTTCCAAGAGCGTGAGCGAATATGCGAGAATAGGGAAGAAAGAGGGGAGGGAAAAGTCGTAGTGGAGGACGAGGAGGAGGTGGTGGCGGTAGTGGAGGACGAGGAGGAGGAGGTGGCGGTGGTGGAGGACGAGGAGGAGGATGTGGTGGTTGAGGAACGAGGAGGACGAGGAGGATGGAGACGAAAGAGAGGAAAAGGGAGACAAAGATCAGGACAAGGACGACGATGTGAAATGCAGTGAGAAAGGATGTCAATTTCTTCCATCAGGAAAGGATGACAGGGAGGAGGAGGGAGGAGGAGGAGGAGGAGGGAGGAGGAGGAGGAGGAGGGATCACAAAGGCACTAGTTGATAT
>NW_005434562.1:146220-152100 GCF_000315625.1 Guillardia theta CCMP2712
TCCTCTTCTGTGAAGGCGACCTGAACACAATCATCGGCTCCATCGTGATGGTCGTAGGGAAGAGAGATGTGCGAGAGTTTGAATTTGAGAATCTCGATCTAATCATCATCATCTCCATCATCACTACTGGCACCATCATCATCATGACTAGCACCACCACTACCACCATCACCACCACCACCATCATCATCATCATCATCTCCGTCATCATCATCTCCATCATCATCATCATCATCATCATCATCATCATCATCGTCATCATCATCGTCATCATCATCATCATCATCTACGGCATCAGCACCTCCACATCTAGGCCGAATTCCAGCATTTTCCACAAGCACGTCCTCATCGCGGCGACATCTTGACATTCCTGTCGCCATCCCTTCCATTCGCTCCCTTGGTTGTGATGGAAAACAAACATGAAGGAGGAGCAGACAAGGAGGAAGCAGAGAGGTAGCGACCAGCCCAGGACCTCCATGAAGGATTTCGTGCAGCTCCGCAGGCTCCACTCCCTCCCTTCCAGCTCATGTAATGACTTGAGGAACTGCAAATAGTCGTCATTTTCATCGTCTGCCATCTCAATCTTGTTCATCATCTCCATCATGATTATCTCGTTATGATCATCTTGTTACTATCATTCATCATCATCAACGGAATAAACATCTGAATCTCAATCATAAATCTCCACCACCATCATCATCATCTTCTTCTTCTTGATCACCATCGTCGTCGTCGTCATCATCATCATCATCGTCGTCATCATTATCATCGTCTCCTTCATCAATATCTCCATCATCATCATCATCATCATCATCATCATCATCATCATCTCCGTCATCATCTCCATCATCATCATCATCAACTCCACCACCATCTCCATCATCATCTCCACCACCATCTCCATCATCATCGTCGCTTCAACTTCACCTGTTCTGAATGCAACACCGACGTCGTGTTCTGAAGTCCCTTGGAGGGAGTGCGAGAGGGTCGTTTATCTCGTCGGGTTCTCTTCTTCCACCGCCAGGAGAAAGAGGCATCGTCGAGGAGGGACAGGCAGACGGTGGCAGTGAGCAGGTTGAAGAAGGTGTAGTTGCCTGTCAGCATGATGCAGACCATGAGGAAAATGTTCAACCATGCCGCCCACACCCGAGCCTGTCGGAAGGGGAGAAGAATGAGAAACGCGGCAGGGATCTCGATGATGAAGGTCCCCACGACCGAGAGCTTCTGGATGAAGTTGGGGAGCTGGTGAGCAAACCACGACAGCGGTGTCGGGATGCACTGACTCGCATAGTGATAGTGCAGTGCCGTCAGCCCCATCCACGTGGGGCAACGAGCCTGGACCTTCACCACCCCGCTCATGAGCATGATCTTGAACAGGCAGAAGTGCAAGCAGAGGGCTGAGAGCTGAGTTGGACCTCTCCTGCTCCCGTAGGAGGTCAGCGGGGCAAACAGGAGCACCAGCCCGCCAACTTCCAGCAGAAAAATGTCCCACTGAAAGGACAGGAAGGTCTGGCCCACGAGGAAGATGGACTGATACAGCACCCAGCATACAAGGAAAAGGGAGAGGAGCACATTCCACACATGGTCATGGAAGAAACTAACATCCCTATTACACACATCAGGTCCAACCATTCTTCGACTCCTGCCCAACAGGTTGTTATCAACCTCCTCCTGTCAGAAACCAAGGATTACCAAGGCTTTCTGGCCTCAGCCTCCACAAGAACCCCTGCTGAGAGCTCTTGATCCCCTCCTCGATCCGCCAGATCGGCTGCAGACCATCAGGACCTGAGAAGTTGAGTCGTAAGAGCCAGGATTGGAACTTCTGCCTTCTCACCGTAAAGTCCTGGAGCTTGCAGGAAGACGGAAGTGAAGGCGACGAGGTACGAGAAGCCGACGAGTCTGAGCAGCAAGCTCGCAGCATGGCTTCTACAGTCTTTCCTGCCTTGGATCGCCACCCTCTCATCTTCTGCACCCTCTTTCTCTCCACCTCGTTGCCCTCCCCCTCCATTTTCTTGCATGTTTGCCTCCTCTTGTATCTGGAGCGGGCCAGGCGTGTTGTCACTTTTAAAAATTGAGTCACGGCTACAAAACTCGTACCACGCGTCCGATCATGGGAGTCACCCCGGGCCGGGCCCGGTGAATGGAGCAGTGAGTGACTCTGAACTTAGTGGCACTAGTACTGAGTGCTGAGTGCTGCCGCGGCCAGTACTATGACGGTACTGACCTGCGGCGCGGGTCAGATCACCGAGCAACTTCAAGTTGATAGTTAAACGTGTCGGAACGCGAGCCTCGCGGCAGCCCTGCGGCAAAACTTGCAGCACTGCGGCAGACGGGCCCGCCTGGGCCAGTGACACGAAGACTTTTACTCAAAGTTAAGTTAAAATCAGTACGAAGACTGCGACGGTACTAGGCTGACTGACGCCGTTACTAGTTACCTTGGACTGAGACGGCGGAAGTTGACCGCGGCGCGAAACTTTGAAACTTTGAAACCTTGGAACTTTGAAACGTTGAAACTTTTCAAGTTGGTGGCATGCTGGCGGGGCGCAACGTACGTACGAAGGGGGCCAGAGACATGTGAGGGCAGAGAAGAAGAGGAAGAGGAAGAGGAAGAGGAAGAGGAAGAGGAAGAGGAGGAGGAAGAGGAGGAGGAAGAGGAGGAGGAAGAGGAAGAGGAAGAGGAAGAGGAAGAGGAAGAGGAAGAGGAGGAGGACGAGGAAGAGGAGGAGGACGAGGAGGAGGAAGAGGAAGAGGAAAAGGAGGAGGACGAGGAGGAGGAAGAGGAAGAGGAAAAGGAAGAGGAGGAGGAGGAGGAGGAGGAGGAGGAGGAGGAGGAGAGACTATGACTAGAACAAGCGAGCGAGAGATTCTGCTGTGATGGATTACCAGGTTCGACATGATCAGAAACACGCCTGTAACATGTACCAGAGGCTTCGACACCTTGCCGACATCCCCAACTTCAAGGAAGACAGCTACACCTCCACATAGAGGGCCTTCCATCCCTTGTGGCTGAACAAGTGCTTCAGCGTGTACACAAGTAGAGATGTTCGGACACACGGGTCCTTTGGTGGTTTTCATAGTGCTATTTGCCGTTAGCGTGGGAGATGTTGGAGGATACAGCCTCCAATCAGCAGCTGTCGGTATGCAGAAGGAGATAGGAGGGGAGAACAAAGGGTTTCAGATGATGCAGAAGATGGGGTGGAGCTCCGGAGCATTGGGGAGGAACAACGAAGGGATCGTGAAGCCGATCGACCCTCTGGAGATGTCGGTGCTCTCTCCTCGGAGGTCTGGTCTTGGTAGCTACAGCGCAAAGAAACATCATTCACCGCGCAAGGGATCCAAGCGAGAAGCCGATGACAAGGTTCAGAAGATCTTCAAGAGGCATGGGATTAAGGATTCAACGAGTGAGTGGAGGTCGAAGAAGGGGAAGGAGAGGAAGAAGTCAGAGACGCGCTCGCTGCTGGCAACGACTCTCCGTCACCTAAACTTGCTCCCTGATGCAGTACTGGAGAGTCTGATCGATGAACTCGAGGTCGTTCTTTTCTTGTCGTGTTGTTTGCACTGACGGTTGAGCTGTGTTGTTTGCAGAGGCGGGTAAATAACCTGAAGCTTCCTTACTTCATGCTTGAGCTGCTGTGGAATTTCTTCTTGAATGAGAAACAGGGCCACGTTGTGCTGCCAGCCACGTTGACTTCTTTCCAGCGCAAGCAGGTCAGCAGAACACCGCTGTTGAAGAATTCATGTGGATGACAAATCTTTTGAATCGCAACTCTGTCATATGGTAATCGCCTTGTTTCTTCCTCCTTTCAGGTCCACATTCTTGCATACGATTGCGGTTTACTCCATAGAAGCAAAGGGACAGGAAAGAGCAGAAGAATGATCTTGAGAAAAGTGATCATCAATACTGTCCTTCGATCAGCCCTGACCATACCCTTTTCGCAGTCGCATACGGCACATAAATCTGTAAGTTCGTCTAGCAGCAAGTCGGAAGCAGAATATGAAGAATCTCTGTCGGTGCGTTGAGAGGGAGAGGAAGCCTTCATTTACAACCTCACATGCTCTCAGACTGCTGACCTGTCTAACTCGCATGGGGTCAGTCTGTTTTCTTGTTTGTCTTGCCGTCGTTTCTTCACACTCCAAACAACAGGATAGTGTGCTCGGGCTCCGAAATTTCCTGGATGAAGACGGTAAAGATTCCAAAACATCTTACAACCTTTGATGTTCTTACCTGCCTCTGTCATTCTCTTGGCAGAAAACTTGAGAGAGCCAATAGAAGACTCAAGAAGTTTGGAGGAGGAGGAGGAGGAGGAGGAGGAGGAGGAGGAAGAGGAGGAGAGGTCAGGAGTTGAATGAGCAAGAGCCATGAGCTTACTTGTAGCAACAGGAGAGTGAAAAAGGAACACAAGGAAAAGAAGGAACACGAAAAGTTCAACCATCTGCGTCCTGATGGTGAGGATTGAATAAAAAGGAGGAGGACATCGGAGTTACGGCGAGGACGAGGAGGTTTGGGGGTAGATACGTGATGGGCAGGGGTTGAACTAGAGAAGCAAGAAGAGGAGACAGGGAGGGAGGGAGGGAGGGAGGGAGGGAGGGAGGGAGGGAGGGAGGGAGGAGGAGGAGGAGGAGGAGGAGGAGGAGGCGAATTTACAGAGTCTTTCAGCAGCGAGGATGCAGGACCCGAGGCTTCAGACTCCGCGTGCAAAGTTGTTCAATTCAGATACACTTGAGGCGATCGGCGAAGACAACCGTGGGTTTGCAATGCTCAGGAGGATGGGCTGGGATGGACAAACAGGTATAGGTGCACAGGTATTGTCTTCCCTTTCCCTGGTCCAGCTGCTGCTGCTGCTGTTCCTCCTCCTCCCCCTCCTCCGGCTCCTCCTCTTCCTCCCTGCCCCCACTGTCGAAATTGGTCGCCTGTGCTGCAGCTAGCCCTCACATGGCGGCAGGAACAAGGGCGATCGACTCCCATCTCGCTGCAGGCGAAACTTCCCCTGCTGCTCTTCCAGTCGTTGACGCTGCAGCGCCAGGGGAGAGCCGGAAGACTTGGACTGGGAGCAGAGAGCGCGAAGGAGCCTCCCAGACAGGAGCGAGCAGTGCGAGAGGAAAACGGAAGGAAGGAGAAGGTGAGGAGGGAGAGGTGGAGGAGGGAGAAAGTAGGGAAGTTGAAGGGAAAAGGATCAGTGGAGGGGGATGGCAGCGTTAAGGCAAGTGAAGGAAGCGTTCATTGTGAGGAGAGGACAAGGGAGGCGAGGGAAACGAGCAGGGATGGCGAGGGTAGCAGTTGACTGCATGCTCACTGTTGTTGTTCTAGGTGAAAACCAAGAAGTCAAGGGATACTTATGATCTAGATTCTGACGAGACCAGCTCCTCCTCCTCCCCTTCCTCCTCCTCCTCCTCCTACCCTGACAACTGGAAGTCGGTCCTCTCAAGAAGCCCAAAGGAGACAAAGCACCAGCAGGAGGCATTGAGGAAGAAGCAGCAGGAAACGCAAACCAAGGGGAAGAAGAACAAGATGAATCAACCCATCGAGTTTGTGGGGGAGGTCAAATCATTAGCTCCTCCCTCAATCCCTACCCGCTCACCTTCCCCCTTCCTCCTCCCCCTCCACCTCCAAATGTTCCTCTTGTTTGCCCACTGTCCTTTCCTCCACCCCTTCTTCTCTCTCTCTCTATTCCCTCTCTCTCCATTCCTCACCCCCTCCTCACGCCTTCCTTCAGCTGATAGCGGCTTACGGCGATCGACTCCCTCTTGCTACCCTCGGAACGATTTTGAACCAGGAGAGGCCGGACATGAAGCTCAAGATCGGCCCCCTCCGTCGCTTCCTTGCCCTCAACAGCCTCCACTTCGAGTACTCGCCATGCTCCTCTCCCTCCTCCTCCCTTG
>NW_005434562.1:153091-165731 GCF_000315625.1 Guillardia theta CCMP2712
CAGCTTGTTCTTTCCCCTGAAAAACTCGATATTGCGCCTCGCTCTGATAGTGGAGGAGGACGTTGAACATGTCTGATGATGCGGTGTGAGACAGAAGAGGGCGGAGGAGGGAGAGGAGGAGAGGAAGAGGAGAGTGGAGGGGGGAGGAGGTGAAGAGGGAGGGAGAGGAGGAGAGGAAGAGGAGGAAAGAGGAGGAAAGGAAGGAGGAGAGAGAGAGAGAAAGAGAAAGAGGAGGGGTGGTTAACGGGGGGAGAGGGGGGGACCTTCATCCATGCGGTCATCGCCGAGGCAGAGGATGAAGTCGACGCCTCCTCTATCGGTGATGTGACTCATCAGATGCTTCGTGATCGCCCCCTTGGTCACTCCCTCGTGTCGAACACGCACAAATGACTTCCCCATCACAACCTGCAGCCCTCGGTCAACCTCCTCCTCCTCCTCTCATCTCCTCCTCCTCCCCCGCTCATCTCCTCCTCCTCCTCCTCCTCCTCCTCCTCCTCCTGTTACTGTTCCATCCTACTCACCTCCCATCTCCACTTCATCCTCTTTTCTCCACTTCTTTACTTCCCCTCCCTCTCCTCAACTTCCCTCATCCCCCACCTCCTCCTCCACATGTCCCCTGCTCCTCCCTCTCTTCTTGTCCTTGTGTCTGTCTCTGTCTCCCGCTCTCGCAGTCTCTCGCTCCTCCCTTCTTCCTCCTCCTCCTCCTCCTCCTCCTAACCTCGACGGGCAGATGCGCCATAGTGTCCTCGAGATGGTTGAGGAGCTCTTTGCCTACCGAGATGTTGAGCCGAAAGATCGACTACAAGGCAAGGAAGCAGAACGCGAGCGAGGAGAGGAGAACGAGGGAAGAGAACAGTGGAGGGCGACGAGGAGGGAGAGGAGGAGAGGAGGAGGGCAGGAGTAGGGAGAAGGCGACAGAGAGAGACATAGGAGGCAAGGACGGAACAACGGAGAACGCGGGAGGAGAAACTTTGGGTAACCTTGAAGGGCTCCAAACTCAGGGTTGGTCGACCCGTAATGCCAAGTGATGGAGGCGACCTGTTGCTCGTCAACAGTCGACCAGCAACAAATACTGGGAGAAAGGGCAGAGAAAAACAGAAGAGGGAGGGAAGAGAGGCAAGAGAGGAAGGCGAGATAGGAGCTGCTGGAGTGAGGAGGGAGTGAGGGAGTGAGAAGGCTAGAGGAGGGAGTGAGGAAGTGAGGGAGTGAGGGAGTGAGGGAGGACGAAGAGAGGGGGCGGGTCCGCTACTTTGTCGCCTTCGATGAAGGTTCCTGTCGTCCTCTCCGCGTACGCCTCCATGACGTTCCTGCAGACCTGGAGATCGCCCCTACAGCGTCAGAGCATGTGTAATCTTCGACTTCACATCCGTCACCTCCTTCCAGTCTGCTCTGACCTGTTCAGGTAAGATTGATCAGATCCTCCTCCTCTACTCCTCCTCCTCTCCTCCTCCTCTCATCCTCTAATCTCTTCCTCCTCTCCTTGTCCTCCTCTCATCCTCCTCCTCCTCCTCCTTCTCACCTCCATCCGAACATCCCATCGCTGCAAAGGAGAGCCCGGCCACTTGTAGTAGTATCCGTCCTCTGCTGCCAGACCCATCTGCTCCCACGCCTGCCCTCAGAGTCATCGGTCGACCCCCTTCGCTCCTCCTCCTCTGCCCTCTCCTCCTGCTCTCCCTCTCTCCTCCCTCTCACCTTGGCATGTGCCGTCCCCAGCCACTTGAGCAAATTCTCTGGCGTCTCTGAGGAGAGGAGGAAGACCAGGTTTCCACTTTCCTGGACTGCAAGGAGATCACTCTAGAGCGCGGAGGAGGAGGAGCACTCAGGGAGGACGAGCGATGAGAGCTGGGGCAGAGCTGGACATGAAGCAGGGAAGGGCAGTGGAGTACCTAGTTGCTGGAGGGACCTGATGCATTGGTCCTTGGATACATCCCCCATCTCTTCCTGCGGGTCGAGTGAGGAAGACGGAGGAGAGGAGGAGGATCAAGTGAGAGGACGAGGGAGAGAGGCAGAATAGAGGTGCAGGAGGGGGAACCCATGGGGAGGGGAGAGGGAGAGGGAGAGGCAGAGGGAGAGGGACAGACGAGGACGGGAGGGCATGGAGCGGGGGCCATCTGCCCCTCTTGATCGGCTCTCAGCTGTTGTTTACCTTGGGGCGAATGAGCAAGTCGACGTCGATAAGGAGAAGCCTTGTCTTTGCCTCCGAGTATGCCATCAGCACCTGTAAGACAAGGACGAGCATCAGAGTCTCCTCCTCCTCCTCCTCCTCCTCTTCCTCCTCCTCCTCCTCCTCCTCCTCCTCCTCATTTCCACTCCTCCATCGACCATCCTCGACTTCTCCTTGACCTCTCCTCATCCTACCCTCCATCCTCTCCTCCTCTCACCTGATCCGCCTTCAGCACATTGCTCGAGATCTCCTTGTACGTGCTCTTCACGAGCCCGACGCGGCAGCTCGCCGCTCGTTTCACGTCCTCGCCGTTGAGGATCATGCTCTCTCGCACTCTCTTCATGTCCAACAGGATCGTCTCTGCCCATCTCTCCACCGTGTGAGTCTTGCACCAGTCCACCTGCTGCAGGTGGTAGTGCTGCCGCTCGTGCGGGGGCTGCCGAAGGCACTTGACGATGGCCTTGGCGAAGTCTTCGTCTCGGAAGGGATTCGTTCTCATGGCCCCGGGGATGACGCGGCTGCACGCGGCGAACTCTGAGACCACCAGCGAGCCCTTCTTCCCCCCGTACTCGTTGCAGAGCACAAACTCAAAGGGCACGAGGCTCAGGCCATGGCGCACCGACGCCATAACGAGCGCATCGCACTGCGCGAAGAGGGCACATCTCGGGCCGAAGGGCATCTTCTCAGTGAGCAGCATGAGGCTCCCCGGGTACTCCTTCTCGATCAGCTCGGCGGCTGCGTGCACCTGGTTGACGTACTCCTTGTGCATGAGCTCTCCCCTCGAGTCGTGGAGGGGGATGGCGACCTGGATGAGGAGGAGGTTCTTGCGGTACTCAGGGAACCCGTTGAGGATGTTGCGAAAGGCAGAGAGCTTGAGCGTGATGCCCGTGAGAGGCTCCAGGTCGTCGTACCCGCACAGGATGACCTGCTTCCCAGACTCCGCAAACTTCGCCTTCCAGTTCTCCAGCTCCTGCGACACCTGGGGTTCCTTGAGCCGCTCGCACAGAGTCGGAGCATCGATGCCGACGTGGCACGCCCGGATGTAGCAGTGGTGTCCGTTGAAGACCAGGAGCATCAACCCGCCGCGGGTGGGTCTATGCTCGATACCCAACAAGGTGGAGCAGCAGGAGAGGAAGTGTCGAGTGTAGTTGTAGTCGTGGAACTGGATGAAGTTGGAGTTCAGCAGGGAGTTGAGGATCTGTTTCCTGATCGGCAGGGTGCGGAAGATTTCAGAGGAGGGGAAGGGGGTGTTGAAGAAAAAGCAGACGTTGGCAGTGCGAGCTCGAGAGCCAATGAGCGTAGGGGCCATGAGAAGCTCGAGGTCAAACACGAAGACGATGTCTCCATCGTTGAAGTTCTGCACCACGGGAGTGACGTAGCGCAGGTTCACCGCGTTGTACAGCTGCCACTTCGCTCCGGCTGAGAAAGCACAGCACATGTCTCGATTTGTCGGATGGAAGAAATGGAAGACAGGCTTCAGGATATCATGGCAGAAATCTTCGAACTCTGATGCCATGTCTCGCGGAAGGAAGACTGGGATACACTGAAACTTCTCTGCAAGCTCCTTCTCCACTTGCTCCTGATCCTCCTCGCTCACCTCGATGCCCAGTCCCCCCACATACCACACGTTGCAACGAGACCGAAGATCGCGAAGGTTCTCAATGACGTATGTCGCATGCCTGCTCATGGATCGCATGACCTTTGTGTTGTCCATCTCTCGCAGCTTGCTGTCGGACAGCTGAGACAACCATTCAAAAGAGTACTTCCCTGTGACTGGGTCTCTGTGCGTGCTGAGAGGCAGGCGATATGTGATGATGTAGATCGTGTCGCTCTTGTCCAGGTTCGCCTGAAGTTCCAAGAAATGCTTTCCGAGATCTTTCTTTCCCTTTTCAAGAGATTGCTTTTTCTTGTTCAACAATCTTGCTCGCTCAGAGTTGAATCTGCCGTCGTCAAGCACCACTGAAGTTCCCTCCGGTGTTATCATTCGATTCTCTATGTCATTCTCCCAAGTCACGGTGCCATCCTGCTTGATGATCGAATACTTGTACTCGATGGTCTGACCTGTTGGCAAGTCCACAATCGCTGACCACATCGGATATCTGTGATTGTCTGTCGATAGCACAACTCCGTTCCTTGGCTCCCATGAGCCGAGCTCTAGGCTTGACCCAGTAACGACTACAAGATCTCCAACCTCGGTGTTTGCCGTCACCTGGAATTCCACATTCGTCACAACTCTTCCTGAGCCGCTTGACAGCTTCAGCATCTGCGAATCAGGCCCTTGCTTGAACTCGTTCAAAATCTGCTCCCTGCTCGACGGTCGCGACAGCCTAGCCTTGGGGGTCGCGGAGACAGGAGGCCTGGACAGGTCATTCGCGCTTCCTCCAGGGTTCCCAGTGAAGGACTGGATGCTCGACTGACTGTTTGTCCTGGAGGACAGCGTGCCCCCACTGGGGATGGTTGGGAGACCCCCGCTGCTGGGGTTGCTGTTGAGAGTTTTCTCGTGCGAAGAGTTTCTCTTCAATGTTCTGTCCATCTTCAAACTTTTGGATAACTCGGAAGCTCAATCAAGATTTGTGTCAGGTGATCCGAGTTGCCTCAGTGCCTTGGATGGCATGCGAACTCTCGTGACCTGACAAGAACCGTCAACAAGACGAGGAGACAGACACCTCCACGATCCCTAGCGCATTTGACACCACAACGCAGACACCACAACGGATGGAGCTACATTCAGACAGAACCAGAACAAATGGAGCAGAGATGGACCTGAGTCGGGGTTAAGGAAACGACAACGGATCCTGTAACGCAGGAGAACGAGCAGACCAGGAACGGAGGGGGAAGGAACAGGAAGAGGGATGCAACAATTAAGGTCTGGTCTCATGGTGCTGCATACGGATGCGAGGAAACGGGTTGTGTAGAAGCGGTGGAAGCACAGTTTGTATGGAGCGGAGGCAGGGAGCGAGAGGGAGATCAATACAAAGGAACAAGAAAAGGAGGGATGGGGCAGGGGGAGGGAGGAGACGGAGCGGAGAACGAAGAGATCATGGGATACGAGAGAGGTAGTCAAGTGAAGAAGACGCATGATGAGAATTATAACACGGAGCAAGCAAGCATGTACGGCGGAGCAAGCAAGCAAACGAATACGGGGTCGACGCCCTCGGGAGGCCATGAGGAGAGAAGATCGGGGAGTTGAGGTGGGGGGCGATGCGAGCGGAAGAGAATGGTATAGGCAGAGGGGAATAGTGGCTTTCGAGAGAAGTGAATCTCGCTGAAGAAGTAGGTGTTGGGATGATCATTCCAGGTTGAGGTGCCGAAGTCAAGAGGGGTATATGAAAAGCACAAGAGAGGAGTTCAGACAATCAGAGGAAGAGAGAGAGAGGAGGGGAAGGAAGTGGAGACGGGGAGGAGAGGAGAAGAGAGAGGAGGGGGGGAGGAGAGCGGGAGGAGAGGAAGAGGAAGTCGCAGAATTTGTCGCCCCGCATGCCGCCGGCAATGAGAAGTGGGAGCAATGAACCAAAGGGGGGGTCCTTGAAAGCAGAAACGAAGGGTGGTATCAGAAAGTAGGGGGTAGTCTAAAGCAGAATTTTTGGTAGAATGGAGGGGTGATGTTTGATTGACAGGGGGTTGGCTCCTTTCAGCAAGAGGGGGTACTTGTGAGATCGGGGGTTGTTTCTCACTGAGAAGGACGGGTGATCTCGAGGTACCTCGCATTTAGATGTAGAAGAAAGGGGTGGGTTATATTCCAGTAAAATAGGAGGGTGGTTTACCGATATTTCTGGGGTCCTCGAAACGCTATGGTGGGTAGGGGTGATGGAGCATGAAGGGTAGTAGTGGACAAGTGGTCGCTAGAGACAAAAGAGGGTGGGGGTGATTCTGGAGATTGTGTGGAAGATGAGGGGGTACATGAAGCTAAATGAATTGGTAGGGGTACTCCAAGATATACAGTGGGGTAGTAGATATCTGACACTTTCCGATTTCAATCGAATTCATTTGGGCCGGCCCGGGCCCGCACATTCACGTTTCACTCAGTCACTCAGCCTGCCCGGCCACAATGTTGAATCAGTACTCGAAGCTCTGCGTATCTACACCACGCAGTATCCTCGAGCCGATTGGGATAGGTACCTCCCCATCCTGGAGACTCACCTAAACTCAGCTGTTCGCCGCCCCATCGGTGCCAGCCCTTTCGAAGTACGGTAATGGCGAATCATGCGGCTCGTTCGGCTCGTTCGGCCGCTGGCCCGCCAGTCGCGGGAGCGAGACTGAGAACTTGAACTCGGAACTCGGATTGAGCCGATGAGCTTTTTCAGGTCGGCAGGAGGTCAACAAGGAAACTGCCGAAGTATCGCTGGTTGTCTCTGCCCACCTGCACAAACTGCCAGTCAAAAGGATAGAGCCGAAACTTTCACCGTTCCTTCGTTACCGTGTAAAGCGGGATAATGGCCTCTCTGGAGCCCCGAACATGCTGCGACCTCTCTAACATATCCTGAAAAGTTACGCATCTCAGTCAGGCTTATCGGATCACCAACAAGACCCCCCTGCTCCCTTGAACTACTAAGTGGTTTCTAACTTCATCCCCATGTTACCCCTGTTCCCCCTCAGGCAATACCACTTCATTCTATTCCTGTTTGTTGTTCCCTACCTGGACCACACTCTCAAGAGTGCCTCCTTTGGTGTGAGATGAATGCTTATGACGGCCAACGCGATCGTCCATCCCTCCGACTCCTGCCACTACGACAAGGCGAGCAACTGCTCCTGGTTTCCGGTACTGGACATGCCAACAGGATCATGGAAGAGGATGTGTTCGGAGCTGGAGGTCACCTGGGCGATGCATGGATCGACTGCCAACTCAGCCGCCCACTGAGCAGAAAAAATGAACAATCGCTCGAAAGGTAATTGCCGGGCCAGACCTGGGGGAACCCTCGAAATGAAACATAGTCGGTTCCGTTCAAGGTCTTGCCAGACTGAACAGCTCCCACCAGGCTGCGAGTGGCCGCTCCTGCTTGTTGGCAACGCTAGTGCAATGAGACTGGACGGTGAGATTGAAGTCGAGCGAGACGTACCTGGAACGATACTGAAGGATGCACCAGATCGTTGCAGAAGTAGCTTCCGACTGGCCTTGGTCGTCCAAGTCTGCTGAGGGTTGAAGACGCCTGGAGGCCAAGAGTCATCACTGCCGTCTCCTCGAACAATGATCTGACAGATGTCAACGACGGGCTGTACGTCGGTGCCGCCATGGCCTTGGAGATCCACGTGCTCTTTGTGCGGGGCTTGTCATTGTGTATTCCTTCCTCGTCGTTGAGCTGCAGGTCTTGAGTTCTTGCGCTCAGAACGTCTGCATGCTCCCAAGACTCGTGAGGCCCGCGGGGGTCGGCGCTCTGAAGCTCAACACTGGAGTCCGGCTGATTACAGGAATGCTCCTCTTGATACACTTCATCGAAATCCTCCGGCTCGTAGAATTGAGACTCGTAAGCATCAAGCAGCCTCGCAGAGCACAGTATAACTTTTGGTTGCGGCGGTCTGACCCTATGTGGATATTAGGCCATGAGTGTGCGTTGTCGATGAAAGCTCACTTGATCGGTTTACCGAGAATCTGCCCTCCCTAGGAGTCTGTCAGACAAGAAGGTGGCCCAGTCGAAAGCAACCTTCATATCTTCAAAAGCACTCTTTGCGCTTGACTCATCAAGAAAATTCACAAAAGCCAGGGCATTGTAGAGTCCTTCCTAAGGCGATATTAGAAAGCGAGGCTGGAAGGGTAAAGTTGACCCCGACCCCTCGTAACAACAATCTCTGTGGCATGCAGACCATCAAAAACAGACCTTCTGTTGGTTTTGAACTGCTATCGACGCTATCATTCCAAACTGCTCAAACACATCCCACAGCTCCTAAAGGACACTTGAGTCAGCCACGCTTGAGAATGGACCAAGCTTTCCTACTTGTTTTGTCACCAGAGGAGGTAAACTTCCTACCCACAGCACCCAACACTCGTGAGGAACCTCTTCATCGTAGTCTTGATACTCATAGTATTCATCCTCGATGGAAATTGGCTGCTCTGTCCTTTCATCGTCCTGTGAACCATTCGCTTGCTCCTGTACTGGTACATCCCAATTGCCAGCGACCTGTTCGGACATGCCGTCAAGGAGCTGAGGATTCTTCAAGGCTCAAAGCTCCTTGCCTCTGATGCAGCTGCAAATTCCACAGGGAGTGTGCTCTCGTCGGCATTTGTATCCACAAAGGCACTGTGGTCACTGCGCCCTCCGCAATCGTCATCTTGTGCCTAACAATGCCCTCAGGTACAAAACAGCAGAAGAAATCAGAGCATAGACTCACTTCGACCGAATGAGAAGTTCTGGGCACTACATCCACTTTTCCCGCCAACTGCAACAAGGTTCAATTCAACTTCTCATGTTCCCATGTGAGCACACGTCGGTATTCTTGTCCTCTTCAACCATCCCTGCACACAGCGCAGGTGACGTAGTTGTCGGTTGGACTTCACTCGGCGGGGCATTCTTCGAATTCTATCCCATTCTGTCAGAGGCAAGGGCCTAGTAGAGGCCTATCAGCAGCGTACGATCCATTCATCGATGATCCTTTCAGCTGCCTTCTCGATCTTATGGACATCTATCAGGAGAACTCAGGAGGGATGGCAGGGTCCGTTGGAGGACCTTCACTGCACGAGGATTCCAGAACCTGAATGCCCAACATCAACGCACCGGACGGGATGTCAAAGGAAAAGTCACTTACTCCTCGAACGACCAGCAGTTGTTCTTCTCGGGACCCCCCTTCCTGCAGTAGCGAACAAGATCAGTGCGAGGACACTTTGGTTGGGGCGCGACCTCCTCGGACATGATGATAGATGTGATGGAGATGCAGCTGACTATGGGCATGGATATGGACATGAATAAATCGAATAGATGGATAGACGGATGGATATGACCAAGATGATGAAATTGATAGAAACGATTGTATTTATGGTGATGAGGTATACGATCGAGCTTGGCCATGATTCTCATATCGTGAAATTTGTGATAGAAGAAGTTAAGACAAGTCTCTCACATCTAAGATTGCATGTATGTAAGGCGCCATGACCGATTCGTCGCACTCCTCCAGCTCCATCCACGCCATTGCGTCTGCCCCCAGATCCTGTCGTAAGCCTTGCCTTGAGGTGGACTCGGAGAAATACCTTTTTGATTTTCAAAATTATTGCCCCCACATTTCAAAATTAAAAAGTAAACTTGAACTCTCAACAATTCGTCATTCACCCCCCTTTTCTCTGGTAGCAACACCCGGTCCTCAGAAATCTCCAAATTTATTCAATATGAACAACCCACCCCCAAACTTCCCGCGCTTTCCCCTAATACAAGCGGGTCACCCCCATCACCCCGTATATTATAGTGACCTGAACCCCAACTCTCAACCACACTACCCCTCTATTTACTGTTAAAAGTACCCCTATAAAATCTACAAGACATCTACCCCACCACCAAGTGTGACTCATATTCTACATGATCTTGACTACACACCACCCTACCCACGAGCTAATCAAAGGCAACCCCTACCCACTGATGAAAACGAAGTTTGGGTTAGTGCTACACCACACCCCTGGAAATACACCGTCCTTCCTAATATGACCCCAAGTATACAGATATATTACCCCCACTTAAGACTATGCTGTGATCTACCCCACCACTACAAGAAGCTAAAATTTACACAACCCCTCCTTTCAGTTCTACTACCCCGTGCTAGTCAACGTTCTTCGTTGCGGCCGAAACTTTGCGAGTGATAACTTTTATATTATATATAATGTTTTATATCATTGATCCGTACAAATTGTTTTCTTCCGTTGCGACAAATCTTTTATTTTTAGCATCATTATGTCAATTATGCTCTTCATACTCCAAGACTTGTGCAGTATATATATGAATATTTGTACCAAAATACATTGAAGGCAATCTCGTGCTACCGGATTTCCTTTTAAAGATTTTTAAAAAATGTTTTACTGGCACTTGTAGAATACTTTTAGGAGGATGCCTCTCTTTATTAAGGAAGGCCGCGTGCCATGTCCGCTGACCACAGTATGGACATGCATGCTAGCCCTTTGGAGGAGGAGGAGGACAAGATCTGATCGCCTGCACTCCATCCTCTTCACATCAGTTACATCCGTATACCTTCCTCTTGCCGGACAGGTTCCTTCTTGCCCTTGACTGTTGTCGTTGGTGCTTTGTTCGAAGTTCTTTGGGATATTCAAATGTTAAAACTTCTTTTGGCAAGATCTGCCATGATTCTGTTTGCTATGAATGTCGGGCTCACCAACTTTGTTGTGCCATCTCTCGGTTTTGTGCATAGCTTGCCGTCATTTCGTTTGAGCGCGACGGCAACAAACTACGAGAAGGAGCATGTGAAGAATGTCGGCGCGATCGTATCAACACATAAAAAGCTCAAGCACTCGCCATATGTTGTTGAAGGCGCCAGAGATGCGATCTTTAGTTTCGACTTCGAGAGCGCGGCCGAGATACCTGAGACTTTCCTGGGGCAGGAGATTCAGCGGTACTCGCCCATGGACCTCTTTCACGAGCTCTGTCTTGAGTCAAGGAAGTATGACCACAACAAGCTCCTGATTGGAGAGATGAAGAAGCACATCCTCTACAGAAACAGTCTGGCGGAATCTATCGCCAGTGTGCTGGCATCGAAGCTTGCTACTAAGGAGATAGACGAGGACCATCTCTTCGAGACCTTGCATGCCACTTTGACGGAAAATCCTCAGATCGTGTCAGACTCCATCCAGGACTTATTGTGGATCCGAGACATCGACCCTGCAGCCACCAGCTTCATCCAGCCGTTCTTGTACTACAAGGGATTCCATGCAGTGATCGTCCAGAGGATCGGACATCGTTTGTGGGTGACAGGAGATGAAGAGATGCGGATGATTGCTCTGATGCTTCAGAGCCGCGCCAGTGAGAAGTTCTCGGTGGATGCCCATCCTGGAGCGAAGCTGAGCCACGCTATCATGATCGATCATGCGTCAGGGGTGGTGATAGGCGAGACGGCGTCCATCGGGCATCACTGCTACATCCTTCATGGAGTGACGCTGGGGGCAACCGGCAAGGCTGGGGTGTTTGATCGTCATCCAAAAGTAGGGAATCGCGTCAAGATTGGAGCTGGCGCGATGATCCTGGGAAACATTCCCGTTTCGGATGATGTTGTGGTTGGCGCAGGAGCGATTGTAACTATTCCTGTTGGACAGGTGATAAGATTGCATGTTGTCTCCTGTGTAAGCCTGTACTGACTAGATGAACAGGGAGAGACGGTTGTGGGAATTAATCGTGTTCTAGACGCAAATCAGCGCAAGACAGCCAACGATGCGCTGCAGGACATGAACACCTGGATGTTCACGATCTAGAAGGGCATGTGGCTTCGCACTCTTGTACATAGAATGTAACTGATAACAAACATCTGATCTGGTGCGGAACTCCGTCTGTTTACTCATTGTTTCCTGTCAAGCTTTGTCGTCACGACAAACTGTCAAGCTTTCCATCAAGAGAGTTTGATGGACTTTCTGCTGTGTTGTACCTTGACGTTGGGTATAACGATCAACATCCTTGCATGGCGTTTGGCACTCAAACATCAACTCCACCCGCTCTCATGCACGATTGTTCGATAACACTTCAAAGTAAAAGATGTCAGATATGTTTCACAATCTCCATTGAGTCTGGCACAATCAGCACTCGAGTTTGTTTGTTAGAGCTTTCGAAGGGTTATCGAATATTGCCCTTGTTCACACACCCTTGCAGGAGGTATAAGTTGGCTGTTAGACCTGTTCCTCCTAGCCCTGCACATCAACCAGCTCTCTCTTGTTAGGAGCGTCTGAGGGCATGACGGGAGTAGAGGAGGCTTCCGTGAGGAAGGGAAGGAAGGGAAGGACCTGACAGGCTCAACAGAAGGGAGCGGGGGGGATCTGCATGGCTTCACCTACGATGAGATGCGGTAGGATGCGGGAGGAGGGGCAGGAGGAGAGGAGATGCTATCAGCAAGTAGGGCAGAGGTTCATTTATTTGACTGACACTTTGCCGGATGTCAAAAAGTGCAAGACAGCCAACACGGCATGACCACCTGGATGGTCACAATCTAGAAAGCATGTTGAATTGTACTCTTGTACATGCAATGTAACTGATAGCAAACATCTGATTTCCCTCGTCCTCGTCCTCGTCCTCGTCCTCTCTTGCACTCGCCCGCTCCTCTTCCTCCACTGAGCTTCACCACGGCAGCTTCTCCCTGTCGTAGGCGAAGAAACTTCCAGTTTCGGCCTGATCGAAAAAGTTGCACGTCAGACAAACTAGAGAAGGAGAGGGAGAGGGAGAGGGAGAGGGAGAGGGAGAGGGAGAGGGAGAGGGAGAGGGAGAGGGAGAGGGAGAGGGAGAGGGAGAGGGAGAGGGAGAGGGGAGAGGGAGAGGGAGAGGGAGAGGGAGAGGAGGAGGAGGAGGG
>NW_005434562.1:165831-166390 GCF_000315625.1 Guillardia theta CCMP2712
CCTCTAAAAGAGGGTGAGAGTAGACATGGACTCTTTTCAGATCTCAAAGAAATTCATCTTGGGCCGGGCCGGAAACCTCACCAAACACATTTCACACAGTCACCTCCGCGATCCCGGCCTCAACGTTCACCCCCCCACTCCAAGCTCTGCGTATCTACACCACGCAGTATCCTCAAGCCGTGGTGGAGGAGGAGGAGGAGGAGGAGTATGTCCCATGGAGACCGAGTCTATCACGTCAAGAAGATCCTTTGCTGCCCTGCAAGTCTGTCAAGCTTGACTTCCTCGCTCCCTCCTTTCTCACTTGTCAACGGTGAAGAGTTTCTCCGGTTTGACGCGTGCCTGGCAGGGCTATGAGACTCTTATCCTCCTGCTGACGTCTTCGTTTCCCCCCTAACTCTTCCTCCTTCCTCCTTCCTTCCTGCTGTCATCTCCCCCCCCCTTTCCATGGCCTTCCACTCTCCCCCTGCCCTCCCCCTTGCTCCCCTTCTCAACCTGGAATGGCTTCGAGAGTTCCGTGGCGACGGTTCCAGGATGCAGAGCAATGGCGGCGCATCCCTTG
>NW_005434562.1:168514-180586 GCF_000315625.1 Guillardia theta CCMP2712
GGTAGGGGTAGAATTGTAAGGGAAGAAAAGGATGGAAGAGGGGAAAATGGAGGATACCGACCTTGATGTTATGGAGGAACCAATCCTCTGTGATCTCAGCGATCTGCCTCTCGGGCATTCGACCCTACCAAGTCTACTTACTTTCCTCCTCCTCGTCCTCCTCCTTGTCTTCCTCCTTCGTTCTCACCTGCTCGTTGAACGTTTTATCATGCAGAACGCCGACGGTGTTGATGAGCAGGTCAACCTGCTGGAACCTCAGGCCATGCCCCCCAGCCTCCCTCCCACTTCCTCTGTTGTCCTGCTTGTAATCCTTGCCCCTACCTCTTTGACTCCTCCCTTCTCCCTCCTCCCTTCTCCCCCACCTTTTCCAATCTCTTCTTTCCCACCTCCTTCCCTCCTCCTCACCCTTCCATTAGTCTTCGCCTCAATCATCTTGGCAGCTTCCGCAACGCTCTCCTCCACCGTGATATCCATCGGCACAACCTCAAGACGATCTGAGAACTTCTCCTTGAGCTGGAGGAGCTCCTGAGCTCCCTGCGGGTTGCGGACAGCCGTGATAATCCGTCCCTGGAACCTTCACCTCCTCCGTCAGGGGTGCGAAGGCAAAGAGGGAGCGAAAGAAAGAGTGGAGAGGATAGAAGATAGAGAGGAGGGAGAGGAGGGAGGAGGAAGAGTGGAGAGGAGAATGGAGGAAGAGAAAAGGAAGTAAGAGGAGGGGACTAGGAACGAAGTAGAGGGGCGAAGAGGAAAGAGAAGGAAGGATGACAATGGAGGAAGGGAGAAAGGGAGGAAGAGAGGAAGGGAGGAGGTACAACAAGATAGAACCTGTCAGGGAGGGCTGAAGCCATGGCAAGTCCGATCCCGCGCGATGCTCCGACGATGACGGCGACAGAGGAGGGGTCCGAGTTCCTCTTTTCTGCAATGGAGAAGGAAACTCTCAGCCAGTAGGGTAGGAGGTTTACAGCAGCACCTGCGCCGCTCGAAGGGCCCACGGCCATCTCCGTGCTCTGAGAGGAGAAGGACCTTGTCCTTGACAGAGCTCTACATGCTGCTAACGTGTCAGCTACAACGGAGCTCCTCCTCCTTCCAACGAGACCGCTGAGACTCTTCACAGCCAGTCCTCCTGACAGGAAAAGTTGGAGCTGCGGGCAGACTCTCACTGAAGGCAGGCAGACATTTGCAGTCAGAACGTACATGGCTCCTCTTCAACGGTAGCATCACGCTCGTTCGAACTGCCTGCATGCTCTTTGCGTTCCTGAAATTTCCCAAGTCAAGTCCTGGGCTAGCAAGGAATCCGCTGGCAGGGTAGGCTGAGAGAAGAAAGAGCGAAACAACTAAGGCGGTCGTGCGTTTCGTTTCTCTTTCCATCCAGATAGCCTTCAAACAAAACAACACCAATCATGTTCCATTCATACCAAGTAGCAAGAGAGAAGAGGGTGTGCTAAGCAAAAAAGGACAGAATGCGTGTGTAGAACTCGTTGGACCGTAATGTAATTGTGAGATTGCTATGAATAACACAACAAAACGTGTTGCGGGTATGTGTTGTTGCCTTCGAGCTCTCTTGTTCTCATCACACCCTTTGAACTCTCGCATTCTCATCATTCATTAGGTCCATCCTTGAATCATTCTGCACGATTCTCACTCATTCTGCACGATCCTCACTCTCAATGATTCGAAGTTGATTCAAATGAGACGTTCTCAGAACTCTCCTCGCTTGCAACATCACTTTTCGTTGTATCTCGTGTCCACAATGTGAAGATATCCATTTTTCCATTGCGATACCTCGAATTCTCTGTCATCTGCTCCTGCTCTTGCTCGTGCTCCTACTCCCGCCCCTGCTCCTGCTCCTGCTCCTGCTCCTGCTCCTGCTCCTGCTCCTGCTCCTGCTCCTGCTCCTGCTCCTGCCCCTCCTGCTTCTGTCCTCCTCCTGCTGCTGCTGCTGCTGCTCTCATTTTCTTCTTCCCTTTGTATCCCCGCGACATGGCGATCCCCACAAACCATCTTTCATGACCCCTACCCCCTCCAAAATCCTTCTTGGACCTTGGACTATATGGTTGGTAGTAGGAAGATATGAATCAGGAACACCCCTACCCCATCAAATTCCCCCAAGGTCCTTATGTGCCCACCTGTAAAATACAGAAAAAAAGAAAAAAAGAAAAAAATCCTCAACAGGTTTGCGGAACTTGACATTGAGATCAGACTGGAGGAGCGGGGGGAGGAAGGGAAGGAGAGGAGAGGAGAGGAGAGGAGAGGAGAGGAGAGACGGAAGAGGAGCGAGGGAAGAGGAGATAGGAGAAAGGAGAAAGGAGAGCAAGAGAGCAAGAGAGGGTAGAGAGAGGTGACAGGGAGGAGCTGGTGAGGACAGAACAAGATTCTGATCAGTGAACAAGGTACAGAGGAAAATCAATTTATGTGAGATGCACATGGTAGGAGCAATGTGTATACTGTCGGTATAGGTGGAGTGAAAGAGCAGAGGCAGAGACAAGGACAGAGACAAGGCCAAGTTAGGCAAGGAGCTCATTGCATCGCAACAATGGCCCTGCGGATATCCCTTATTTCATACTCCTGCTATCATCGTCTCGACTTTGCCCGATCGCTTGCTATGAGGGACCCCTCTGCCCGTGGCTACAGCAAAGTGATGCCGAGATCGTCGTGGAAGTGTTCACCGACCCACAGACTTGCAGCTCGAGATCGAACGGGCACGGGCCGCTGGAGCTGACAGGTCTTGTCTTGCATGACATGCTGCTGTGGTTGTGAAGGGATGCACTGCAGGGAAGCAGCAGCACATCAAGGTCTTCTTCACCGTCCTCGATGTTGAGAAGGAGAGGGGTATGAAACTCGTCATCTGGGACTCTTGCCAGACTGTCTTCTCCGAGTACGATTACGACCAGCTCGTGACGGCTGAGCACCAGTCAAGCGAGATCTTGATGTACGCGCAAGACCGATGGGTGGGAGGACACGACAACCTCTTCATCCTGCAGCTGCTCCGTGCGGACCGGACGGTAGCAGCTCAGGGTTCGAGTCACTTCACTGTCCCGCGCATTACGAACGTGACTGAGGGGCTGCTGGGGGAGATGGATCAGGAGGGAGGAGGAGGATGCGACGAAAAGGACGAGTGCTTTTCTCATGTCAGGTCGGTACACTGGAGCCCCTTGGCGTGCAGTCAGCCCCGAGCTCCCCTCCGCATCTTCGATGTGAGCTTGTCGCGATGGTCGGAGGATCGGCTCGAACTGTTTGTCCGACCTGGCACGGGGGCAAGACGCGAGGAGAAGTTGGCGATGGAGGGAGCAGGGATGATCAGACTGAGGGCCCAACCTGTGCCCCTCGGCGATGGTTCTTTCTGCGATCACTCTTCTTCCTTTGTTGCAGGGACGATGCTGATGGCGGTGGGAGTTACAGGAGGAAGGTAGGCATGTTGCATGTTGTGAGATCAGGAGTGAAAATTCAGCGTTTTGAGCAGTGTCGAGCACTTTGGTCATTTTCTCCTGGATTATTTGTTCAATCTCTTCAGGATGCATTCTGCTGTACATCAGGGTATGCTATGTATGTTGTGGTGCTGGTGCTGGTGATGATGATGGAGATGGTGGTGGTCGTGATGGTTATGGTGATGGTGATGATGACGATGATGATGGTGGTGATACAGATGATGATGATGATGATGATGATGATGATGATGATGATGATGATGATGCTGACGATGATGATGGTGGCGATGGAGACCATGACTGAGATGATTATGAAGATGACTGTGGCATCGATGATGAAGATGAAGATCATGATGATGCAAAAGGCATCATAGTGACTCTGCATCTGTGTCACAGATGACGTGGACTTTTCCTGGCCTCTGAATTACACTTGTATATTGGACGACATGAGAGAAACGATGTCGGACCTTCCCAAGCGGAAATTCTACAGCACAGTGAACTCAATCTGGTGAAGATGATGCTTGAAATCTGCTGTGCTGATCATGTTCACAGCACACGCTGGTTGTCGTTGGGGGAGCTGCCTGATGGCTCATGCTTTCAGCGGGTGAAGCAGCATGGCTGACTTGCGATCATTCACTTTCCTTCAGGTTATCCTTTCCTTCGGATCTCTGGAGCTGATCCGAGCAGCGGATGTTTCTGACGTCGTTTCTTTGCGACGGCAAGGCAATGAATGTGATGGATTTCTTTTCAGGTTCCCCTGCATGTTTTCCGCCCAGAGTGCAAGTGCGAAACTTTTGCATGATCCATTCATTTCCAGTCACTTTTTTGACAGACATGTGGTTGAAAATTTCCAGAGGAGAATTCTCAATCACTTCGGTAGATGCTGTTGCTGCTCCAAGCTCTGCTTTCCTTCCTTTCTCCTTACCTTCACCTTCTCCTTGCGATGGCTTCCTTGACCTCTTTGACTTGAAAGGTTTGAAAGTCGGGAAGGCTGAAGAGCAAAGAGAAATCATATACCTGTCAAGAAACGTGAGTGAATGAGTCGCGACGACACTGTTCGTGTGACATGCAAGCTAAGGACACGGGATGGAGAAGAATGTTGAACGAGCACGAGCTGGTTTTGAAATGGAACGACAAAAATCCTCATTATCCCATGAGGTCGTTCCAGCTGATACCGAAGAGACGCCTGACAAGATGTCAGATCTGTCTCTCTCCATACCATGACCATGCTCGACCAGTTGTCTCTCCTACAGGTTTGCCCTCCTCCTCCTCGTCCTCTGACTGCTTCTCTCATCCGTCATTTACCTTCCCCCTCTTCCTCCTTCCCCCTCTTCCGCCTTTGCCTCCCTTGATTCTTACTCGACCTGCTATGCAACTCCGACCTTCCCTTCTAGAGGACCCGCGTCATGATCGGCATCAACGGAGGACAAATCAACGCGCTCTTCCTCCTCCCTCCTGTGAGCACATTTGCTTCACCCTCCCCTCCCTCCCCCCTTCCGCTCTCCTCCCTCTCCCCTCTCTCTCCTCTCCCCTCTCACCGCTCTCCTCGCTCTCCTCCCTTTCCCACTCCAGCTCTCTTCTCTCCCCCCTATCTCTCAGCTGAGTCCGAGCTCTACAGGGGTCGACCTGTGCCTCTGTCTTTGCGATGAGGTGGACGGACCAGAACTTTGGCTACGTCTATCATTCGTGGTTGAAGTTGCGTGGGGTGAGACCAGAAAATGGGGAGGAGCAGGGAACGGGAAGGAAGGAGAGGACAGGGAACGGGAAGGAAGGAGAGGAGGAGCAGAAGGAGCAGGAAAGGAGAAGGAAGGAGGAGCGATGACGAGCAAGGGGAGCAACTGGGAGAAAGAAAGCGAGGAGGAGGAGGTAGGGGGGGGGGGGGGAATAGACAAGGGGAGACAGGAGGAGGAGCAGGTAGAGCGGAAGGTGAAAGGAAGACACTGAGAACTTGACAGGTCAGGTACATTCAATTTGATATCACACAGGGAGGGACAACCAACTTAGACTGGCTCTCGTAAGCTGAATGCTATTGCCTCGTCCCTCCTGATCTTCTACTCCCATCTTGACCTGGCTGCTCTCGATACTGAACCCTCCCGTCCCTTCCCTCCTCCACCAATTGCGAGGCAATCGCTCACAATTCTCTTTTCCCCTACCTTCCTTCTCCCAATCGCCCTCCTCCTCGTCCTCGAATCCTCCTCCTCCTCCTCGCTCGTCAGGTTCGCCAAGTACTCGGACGACTGGTCCTCTTCCATGCGGGCGATCAGGGACGCTGACATGTCGATGCCTTACGAGCATTTCCACGAGTTCGTCCACGCGGTAGATGCGCCTTCTTGCTTCTCAGCTCACAAGTTGACAGGCGTTGGATCCTACGGTGTCGAAGTTTGACTCGACGGACTCCCCAGCTGAGCTCTCTAAGGTCGAGCTGGACTCTACATCAGCTGTTGTTATGTGGTTGACCCGTTTGCAGCTTCTGCATCATTTTGAGCGAGAGCAGAGGCTTTGACCTTGCAGGGACCTCCTCCTCCCCCTGTCCTCACCTTTGCTCCTTCTTCTCCTTCCTTCACTTTACACACACAACTCTCCTCCTCTCCTCCTACTTCGCTCTCCTTGTCAACTCTGTTTCCGCGAGGACTTCGACGACGTCGCCAGCTGACCGCAAGCTGCCGACTGATCGTCTCCTCGCGTCACGCGCACGAAGCAGGCGAACCCCCGCTCATGATGTGCCGCTGGAACCTGCAGGTGGACGTCAGCTGGAGGGGTGCAACTCAAGTTCTCTTCCTCTCGATCCGGAGCCGCTGCGCCCTCTTGAACTCCTCCGTCCCGATGTCATTGTAGGGGATCAGATCCACACAGACCTTCAGCCCTGCCAGTACGTGGAACCTCAGCAGGCTTTCAGCTGGCATCAGAGCTGGACCTTGCTCTAGGAGGGGAGTGAGCAGCTTCATGAGCTGATCCGCTTGCTCGACCGAGTCATTGATGCCATCGATAAGCGTGACTGCCACACTTGTCATCCGCTCGCCTTGCTTAGCTGGAGGGACTTGCAAAGCTATTTCTCACCTGCCACCATGAAGGTCGACATCTGCTTGCTCCTGCTCTTGAGCGCGGCGATGTAGGCCTGACTCGAGAGGGTGAAAGGGGGCGCGAAGTTTGTCAGCTCACGTCTCTCAGCTCGACCATCGTGTTCGCCGTGGTGGGGACCAGCTTGGATCGGGTCCTGCACCAACGTCATCGTCTCCTTTCCCTCGCCGAGACTTGTCACGTGTCATCTGCTGCATGCACCGACCATGCGAGCATCGCAGGGATCCCAGCAGCCGCCTGCTCGTCGACGGGTCAGCTGGGGACATGCTGAGAGAGAGAGCAGTAGACCCGGATGACGGCAGGTGAAGGGCCAACGCTGAGAGGAGAGGAACGTCAGAAGTGGAGAAGAACAAGTCTCGACTTGCCTGGACACGGTCACGCGATTTTTCGCCATCTGAAAACAGTTTTGATCGGTGAGGACTTCACAAGCCTGACCAAGAGAGTCAGTGCCGGGGCAGGAGACACAAAAATGAGCAGGAGGAGAAAGCTCGAGTGCTGCAGCGGGTTGACGAAAATCTTCGTGGAGCAGGAGCACGAGTAGGGGCATGGACAGGGGCAAGGGCAGAAGCAGGGAAAGAGCAGGGGCAAGAGTAGGAGGCTCCGTGCCTTCTTGACGTTGACGAAATTGTTGAGCGGTTCTCCCATGCCCATGAAGACAATGTTGTGCAGCGGCGGCAGATTCTCTTCCTTGATGCAACGGAGAGCAATGTAGACCTGAGACAAAATCACATGAAAAAGATCTCCCTGCTCTCGCTCACTTGCGAGAGGATCTCGTGCGAGGTCAGCTGGCGGATGAATCCCATCTTGCCAGTAGCGCAGAAGGAACAGGCCCGATTGCATCCGACCTGGGCACACCATCACACTGCTGCTGTTGCTGCTGCTGCTGCTCCTCCTCCTCCTCCTCCTCGCCCTTCCTCTTCGTCTTTCTCCTGCCCCTGCCCCTGCTCGTCCTCCGCCTCTCCCATCCTCTTCCTCCTGCTACTGCTGCTGCTCCTGCTTCTTCTGCTCCTCTTCAATGTCTCTACCTGGCTGCTCACGCACAAGGTTGTGCGAGGCTCAACGACTGAGGCGGCGGTCGGTCTGCCTTCATGGGGTATGACCACACTCTCGATCTTCGAGGACCCGTCAAGAGCAGTTGGAATGATGAACGAGGGGGAAGCGTGGGAGGGGAGGGGAACAAGACACGGAAAGAGGTAGGAAAGGGAGCAAGCGAGGGCAGGGGGAAGAGGAGGAGTGGGATGGTATACACCTCCATGCCGTCCTGCATGGCGATGAGGAGCTTGATGGTCCCACAAGATGCTCTGGTGACGTGGGAGACTCGCGGGATCTCCTGGAAGTTCTCCTTCAGCTTCTTCCTCGCCTTCTCCGTCACTGTCTCGTCCGTCCATGGGTCCCTCCCAGCCCTGATGCTCGCCCATACCAACTTCGCTTTCCCAGTCCCTCCCAGTAGCTCCCCAAGGTCAGGAAGATGCTCAAAGACCGAGGGCCGCGGCGTCTGCACAAGAGCATCGGCATCGATCGCGTCTGCAGCCACTACCATCCTCATCGCGGATACACTCTCCTGAACGCACTCGGTAAGTCGAAAACCAAGGGTAGCAGCAGCAGCAGCAGCAGCAGCAGCAGCAGTATCTTTCACCTGCTGTTTTGTCCTCAGACGAAAGCAGCTCGACACCTTCGGTCGCAGAGAGGAGAGGAGAGGAGAGGGAGAAGCTCGAAGCAATGGCAGGAGAACATTGTTGTAAGATTCGCAGAAATGAGAGAGAGAAACGATGAGGGCAATGAAGAAGGCTGGTGACCGACCGATCATTCTCATGCTGCAGTGAAAGCATCAAAACAGACTCAATCAGAGCATCAGCTGATCGTTGTGATGACGATCATCTTCCCAGCCATATCCTGCTTTCTTCTGCCTGCTGTCACTTTGCGCCTGCTCCCTTATACTATTCATTGCTTACTCCTCTCATCTCCTCTTTCTTCTCTAAACCTGTCCGTCAGCCATCATCTAGTCTATCTGATACCTTCTGCCATCTTCCCTTCCTTCTTCTATCGTCCCTACTCCACCACCACCACCTCCTCCTCCTCCTTCCATATGTCTGTCTCCTTCCATGCTGCTGGTTCACGTTTGGCCCCCGGTGCCTGCTGTCCTCCACTCCCTTCAATTCGCTTGATATGACTCGAGCTATTCGTATCTTGCTGCCCAACTTCCTTGTTTTTCAACAGTCAGTTCAACCGTGAGTGCCGCGCGCGGCAGTGCGCGGCGCCGCGGCGGGCTCCGAAGGGGACCGTGCTGCCTAAGAGATAGACTGTATGCTAGGATGTGAAACCCAAGCATCCAGACATGGGGGGACCTTAGCAAGACGGCTAAGAAGGTCTCCTTTTCAATCAGTCGAGCCTCTGCAATGTAACTTCCGGACTCCGGGAGTCCGGCGTCTTGGTTTACAGGAGAGTTTTTGTTAACTCGGCGCTATCTGACTGGCACGGCTGGCCTACGATCCATCCTCCGCACTGTGTGACCCGGGCCGGGGCGGGCGTGTTACTTTTTCCAGTGTAGCGGTCGGAGGCTCGCCCGGGGGCCCGGCCGCCCACCGGCGGGGCCCGGTCCGACGGTCTGTGCTGACCGTTATATTAAGAAAGATCAGAAGGTAACGGACAGAAACAACATGGATGGGTAAGATGCATAGTCCATGGCGGGGAGCGGGAGGAGATGGGGAGAGAGAGCGCGAGAGAAGATGAGCGACGGAGATGCGAGCAGAAGAGAAGATGAATGAGGAGTAAGTTCAAGGGGAGTACATGCTTGAAAGGAGCCAGGGAAGCAGGATACGAGGCAGTCTTGTGCTGTCGTGTTGAGATTTGAATTTTTGATTTGTTACATTGGCTTCCCCTGTTTCGCTTGCATGACATGGTGTATCAGAGATCTTCTTGCTCTTGCTCTTGCTCTTGCTCTTGCCCTTTCTATCCTTCTGCATCTGAAGCTTCTCATCACTTCAGAAGCACGGAGCAGCGAAGCTTGCAAGACGATCAGCAGGACGCGGAGTCGAAGAAGCTCCCAACGCACATAGACGACAAGGTGTCTCGAAGTTCTCAACAGCTCCATGCATGACTGACATGTGTGAACAGGACAAGAACGAGATCGGTGATGGCGATGATGCGTCGCCATAGCGTCGCTGGTAGGTTTCGCCATTGCTGACGATCACTCAGGAGGGGATGCTGTCTGGACACTGAGTACTGCGAAGCCTGGGAATGGTGTTGAGCAACTCAGGTGAGTTGGAGGAGAGCGACAGCGAGAGCGAGAGGTAGAGCGAGAGAGCGAGAGCGAGAGAGGGAGGAAGAGGTCGAGGGAGAGGAGGAGCAAGCTGAGACCTTGTTCAGAGACAACAACACGGACACCTACTGGCAGTCCGACGGGCCTCAGCCGCATCTAGTCAACATTCAGTTCCACAAGAAGGTGGAGGAGGGAGCAGGAGGGGGCAGACTGATGGGCTTGCAGGTGAGTATCAAGGAGATCGCGATGTACTGTGACTTCAAGTTGGACGAAAGTTACACACCGAGCAAGATATCGTACAAGAACATCTCTGTACCTTGTTCTTCTTCTGAAGTTTCTGCAGTATCAGGGCTGGAACACACTTCCATGACTTGCAGGTAGTCCTCCGCTTGCTCGTTGATGGCAGCTCACCGCCCTCGCAGGACGTGAAAGAAATCAACCTGGAAGAGCCATGCGGATGGCTGACGGTAGCAATGAGTGAAAAAGATACTGCTGAGATAGATGCTGCTGCTGCTGCTGCTGCTGCTGCTGCTGCTGCTGCTGCTGCTGCTGCTGCTGCTGCTGCTGCTGCTGCTCCTCCTCCTCCTCCTCCTCCTCCTCCTCTTCCTCCTGCTCCCTCTGCTCCTCTACAACCACCACCTCTTCCATCACCTCTTCCACCACCTCCACCTGCTGCTGCTGCTGCAATGACAAGGCCGATTTGCTTCAGGTGCCGCTGAGCAGAAGAGATCTTGCGCCTTCGGAGGTGGAGGAGAACAGTGATTTCTCGTGTGACAGTAAGCGATTGTGTCAAGTGATGAATCACATGACTTGCCTGCAGACTCTCTCAGAGCTTTCATGATTCAGATCGCAGTGCTTGCAAACCATGAGGTAAAACGATGTCCGTGTCTGAAGAGAAGAGAAGAGAAGAGAAGAGAAGAGAAGAGAAGAGAGAAGAGAAGAGAGAGAAGAGAAGAGAAGAGAAGAGAAGAGAAGAGAAGATATCTGATGTGATGTGATGTGATGTGATGTGATGTGCTGTGCTGTGATGTGATGTGATGTGATGTGATGTGATGTTATCTGATGTGATTGAAGCAATGTGATGTATGATGCAATCATCTTCGAGAGATTTAGTGATGTATCTGTTGATATTCTTGCAAGTTCCTTCGGTGCGAGATGATCGATTGAGTTTTGATCTTCCACTCTCAGAATGGTCGAGACTCTCACATCCGTCAGATCAAGATCTACGGACCACGTCCTGTCGCCCCTGGTGTTGCCCTCCTCCTCTCCGCTCCTCTCCTCTGCTCCTCTCCTCTCCTCTCCTCCCTTTCATCCTCTCCTTTCCTCTCTATCCTCCCTCTCCTCTCCTGATCTCAATTCCTGTCCCTTTCTCTCCTGCTCCCCTCCACCACTCACTTCTCCTGCATACCTTCGCTCACCCGCTCCTCTTCCTCTTCCTCCTTGCATGCTGGCTGTAATCAAATTGGGCAGGGCTGGAGGGGCTGGAGGTAGGAAGCAGCTCGTTCTCGACACCTGAGTTCTCCTCCTACTCTTCGATCCGATGACCTCGTGCGCTAGTCGGAGAGGAAGGAAGAGAGAAGGGAGATTGAAGCCTGCAGGAGGAGAGGACAAGGTCAAGAAAGGCAGGACAGTACCTGCTGCAAGGAGTGTTCAATCTCAGGAGGAGGAACCGGGGAGGACGGGGACGGGGACGGGGACGGGGACGGGGACGGGGGTGTATCTGAATAATTTCTTGCTAATTGGAACATGACAAGTACATTGTAAGATATTCATCAGATGGTTGATGACTTGGCAGAAAGTCCTGGAAGCTCGTCAAGATGGAGAGATCGATTGAGAGATCGAATGAGAGGAGGTGAGAGGGAAGGGGAGACAAGAGAAGATGCTGAGAAGATGGGAGGATGGGAGAGAATTTGAGAGGAAGAGAGGGCGAGGTAGGTCAAGGAAATCAGGGAAGGAGGGAAGGAGGGAAACAGGCGAGGGAGGGGAGGGAGGGACGAGGAGCGGGGGAAAGGAAGGCAGGAAGGGAGGGAGGAACTGTCATCGTACCCATCACGCGTCCTAAGGAGCTCTCGCGGTTCTCTTGAGCTCGCTTGTCTCCGAGGAACATCAACGAGCAGCGCGCGAGCATCTGCTGCTGCTCCTCCCTGGCGCGACTGAGAAGCTCCTGCCATGTCGGGCTCTCCTTCCTCCCTCGCGCGCTCTCCTTCGCCTGCATGGCAGTCAAGCGACCGAGGAGGAGAGTGATGATGATGATGATGATGATGATGATGATGATGGAGGAGAAGGAGGCGGAGGAGGAGGAGGCGGAGA
>NW_005434562.1:180686-220822 GCF_000315625.1 Guillardia theta CCMP2712
GGGGGAGGATGACGAGGAGGAGGGGTAGAGGTGGTGGGAAGTTCTTACTTGGTTGCGAAAAGAGGAGACGACGGTAGTCCAATCGACGTCGGTAAGGAAGCTGCCGTTGACGCGCTGGACCCTGCTCCTGCCGTAGAGCATACCTCCGATCCTCTCCCCGTCGATCTTTTTAGGCACGTTGCTCCCCACCACGAACTTGTCTACTCCCGTGACCTCCAGCACTCGCTGCACCTGCGACTTCATCGGATGGTCCGGGCCGAGCGAGCGGATGTCGACGGAGAGGAGGAAACCAACTTGAAACCCGTGCGGGCGATCCACCAGCAGCTCGCAGCGACCCAGCCCTCTGTTGGTCGCAGACACGATGCAGAGAGCAGAGGAAGAGGCTGCGGATGAGGAGGAGGAGGAGGAGGAGGATGATGATGATGATGAGGAGAGGTTTTCGTTCTCGAAGTAGGTCTGAGACTGAGTAGCGAGCGACATGTTCCCGATTCTCCTCCTCACTGCCATCCTGTATGGATCTGTTGCTTCCTCGCTCCTCTCCTTGAGGGCTGGGCGCGTGTGCCCGAGCGGTGCCCACTCGTACTCCTTGCGGAGTTTACAGCAGGCGTTCAGTGCCTCCTTCTCGTAGCGAGCATGGAGGAAGCGGTCGGGAGCGGAGGAGGGCAGTGCTCCCCCGATGTAGTTGAGCACAGCGTTGACGTCCTCCTCGAATTCCTTGTCCTCCACCTCCTCCTCCCTGTACAACAAGGAGAAGCCTCGGATCGTCGTCTCCACTGCCATTGGCCACAGCAAGTGCATGACCCTCTGCGGGAACTTGGAGGAGGAGGAGGAGGAGGAGGTGGTGGTGGTGGTGGTGGTGGAGGAGGAGGAGGAGGAGGAGGGGACAGGGTTGAGTGTCCTCTCGTCCCCGGTCATGTTGGCCCAGTCGAAGAGGGCCTTGAGAACTTGAGCTCTGCTCCTCTTCTTTCCCTCCTCCTCCTCCTCCAGACTCGCCGCCACCTCCCGCAGACGCGAGATGTCCTTGCCATTGTCGCGCCAGGAGGGGACGACATGGTTGAAGAGGGAACACCAGGTTCGCTCGGAGAAGAGCTGCTTTCTCCTCCCCTGCTCGCCGCCCTTCCCTTGCCCCTCCATCTTCATGCTCATCCTGTAGAGCTCCTGGTCCAACCTCCGCACGTGGAAGGTCGCGACGGGATCATCTTCTGCGGATGAAAGGAAGGGGAAGAGAAGAACTTTGACCTCCCGAAAGAAAGTTTTTAGCAAGGAGGAGGAGGCGGCTGCGGCTCCCCCCTTGCCTAACAAGTTGGAAAGTGTCGACGTTCTCCTACTGTGATCTCAGTGACATGCACGTTTGAGCAAGCAGGAACTGAAGAGCACAGAGACGAAACTTCGGTAGAGGAGGAAGGGAGGGAGGGAGGGAGGGAGGAAGGAGGGAAGGAGGAACGAGAGGACTGTGTAGAGGTCACCTTGATTCATGGCACTTGAGGAACATGTCGGTCGCATGTTGCACGTCAAGCAGGTTTGATTGATCTTTGCAGAAATTGCCGACGAGGAGCAGGGCAGGAGCATCGTGACCTGATCTCGCTCCCAAGCTCGCTGTCTGAGCCCAGCAGAGAAGTTTGCGGTAGGTCCGAGCAGAGAGAAGATCCTCTCCCGTCACCCACACCAGCACGTCCGAGGTCAGGTACCCGATCCTCGCCAAGTCCACCAGCACCACCTCCCTCCTCAGCTGGGAGAGGCTGCCTGGGTTGAGCTGAGAAATGCTGCTCTCGAGCTCCCACGAGGGATCCAGCAGGTCTCTTGCTCCGCCCTCGCTCTCTCCTTCCGTGTCGTTGAGGCGCACCGGCAAACACCTCCTTCCCCCTCCCTCTGCTCCCCCGAGTTGCGTCAGGTACGTCTGCAGCCCACTGGTCTTGCTGCCCATCGTGGTGGAGGACGAGGAAGAGACGGCAGTTGCTGTGGTGGAGGAGGCAGAAGAGGGGGCTGCCGGTTGTCCCATCCTCATCCTCACGTGAAGTGGAAGTTCGCCGAGCTCGGGGAGGATGGCGCGCGAGTCGTCGGAGAGAGGATGGAGGAGGAGGAGCTTCCTGCAGAGAAAGCTCTTCCCCGACCCACTCCTGCCCATGAACGTTATGGTCTTGCTGGGAGCTTTCCTGGACAGCAGCTGGGCTTGTCGAAGCGCCTCCTGCGGGACAGAGAGGTCGACCTGTATGTGGCGATCTTCTTGGCGGACTGAGAAGTGAAGCAGCGTCTGAGCTCCGATGCTCTCTGGCTGCATGCTCTGTGGGAGAGTGAGATTCGAGAAGATGGTGTTGTAGCACAAGACGAGGAGTGGAAGACAAAAAGGAGGAGGAGGAGGAGGAGGAGGAGGAGGAGGAGGAGGAGGAGAAGAAGGAGGAGAAAAGGGAGGAGGAGAAGAAAGGAAGAGGAGAGTAAGGCTGAGGAAAGGCCAAGGAGGAGGCGGGATTGTGGAGGGTTGTATGGGAGAGGTAAGGGGATGAAGGGGATACCGCAAGAATCTTGGGAGGGAAGAAGTTTGCGATCCAAGCTGGGAACATGCCATCTTCTTCCTCGTCCTGCGGCTCCTTGCCAGGGACCCCAGCGCTCTCCTCGACCATACGAGCAAAGGCCTTAGCTGGAACGAACTGCTGCCCACCCGTCGTCCGGGGTAGTTCCCCTCCTGCCATCTCCTCGAGTTTCGCCTTGAAGTTCGCGATGTTTGCGCTGGAAACGTCAAACTCTCCGAACAGTCGCCTCTCCCCCTCCACGACTTCTTTCCCTTGCTCGCTGCCTCCTGCCTCCTCCTCTAGCGCGCTCAGAAGGTCGTCCAAGAGCAGGTGAGGGTAGAAGAGCTCGTGCTCCCTCCTGCCCGCCGCGTGCCGATGCCAGAAGAGCTTTGCGCTGCTGGGCAGCAGCCGGATGGGCACCGGTACATCAAGGAGGAGGCCGTCAGGGGGCGGGCCCGAGTAAGGCATGAACGGCTCCTCGTGGGGCTGAGCGATGCGGCGGGAGGAGCGGGAGGAGGAGAGGAAGGGAGCTTCCACTCGTTCGAGGTAGCAAGCGTGGTGGAGGAGGTCCGGCGTCAGGTCCTTCCCCCGACACTCCTCGGGGGGCGATCCCCGCACGATGACGGAGGAGGAGGAGGAGACGAAGACGATCTCATGGACGCCATGCAGAGAGTTCCTGCGGGCGACGGAGCCGAGGAAGACGGAGACGAACATGCCTGTGAGCAGGTCGTGCGGCTCCTTCAGCTGGATCAGACACCGCTCCTCCTGCCCGTCGTCGGAGAACAAGGAGGATACAGAGACGATCATGTAGCGCCGCGTCTCCTCCGCCTTGAACGGTTGCGACAGGTTCACGTCCAGGGCCGGAGGCTCGACGCCCTTCAAGCGTAGGAGCGTTATCTCCATTCTTGCTGGGCTCCTGCTGAGCAGCAAGGCCCTGACCTCCTCGAGAGTCTTGTCTTGTAACGAAACGGAGTCGAGGGAAAGCAGCTGGTCCCCCAGCAGGAGAGCGGCAGAGAGATCGGCGACGCTCCCCCGAATGATCTCCTGAACCACAAACGGAAACTCGCTGCCCAACTTGAGGCCGAACGCTCTCCTTCCCTCCACCTCCACGCTCGTCGTGATGATCTCATAGCCCTCTGGGGGCCAAACTTGAGGAGGAGGAGGAGGAGGAGGAGGAGGAGCGGACGAAGGAGAAGTCTGATCCGAAGCAATCTTCTTCCTCTTCTGTCAACGTCGTCATACCATCGCCAAACGGCAATACACTCAACATAAATTCCATATCATGATCATGATCATGATCATTTGTATCATCGTCATCATCAATCTTCAGTCTCACCATCGTCATCTTGTATCTTTCCTGGAGCATCTGCAGCTGCTTCTGCCAAGCTAAATTTCTGCCAAATCGTCAGACAAACACCTCATCCATCTTCCTTCCCTCCTCGCTCCCCTCCCCCCTTCATCCCCTCCTCCCCTCCTCCCCTCCTCCAACATCATCCAAGTCTTACCTCCTCCACCATCGTTGAATCTTCAAGATAGCAAAGGACTTGTTGACTACTTTCCTCATCTCGCCGTATCGTTTCATGTCAACTGTACGCCGCAAGCTTGCCTGCCACCATTTCTCACTCATTTGGACTGCTCGACTCGGCTCAAGTCTCCTCGACCTCCCTCGCCCCCTTCTGCATATTTCCGTCCTCCTAGTTTCTCTTCATTCATATGCTTCTGCCCACTGGTATGCTTTCGCCCTCTCCCCTCCCTCCTCTCTCCTCCTCCTCCTTTCTCCTCTCGTCCCTCTTCCCACCTGTAGCGTTGCAGCATACGGATTGAGCTCGAGCTTGCGGATGAGCTGCAGCTGACCGAGACGACCAGCAGCGAGGAAGAGCATGGTTCTGCCGAACTTGAAGCTTCCCTTCCCTCCGCTGAGAGGAACCCAGTCCTCCGGCCGGCTCACCACCGACCCAACTGACTTCCATTCCTTCCTACGAAGCTCCTGCAGGGTAGAAGATAGTAAGGGAGGAATCTGGGAACAAGGGACGAGCCGAGGCGAGTTTAAGATGGAGGATGTGGAGGAGATCATGCTGGGCTAAAGAAAGAACAGGAAAACGAGGCGCGGAAGTGTGGAGAGACGACGACAACGTCGAGGAGGAGAAGGAGGCGGAGAAGGAGGAGGCGGCGGCAAAGGCGGAGGAGGCGGAGGAAGAGAAGGAGGGGGAGGCGGAGGAGGAGGAGTGGAGGAGGAGGAGTGGAGGAGGAGGAGGAGTGGAGGAGGAAGCGGAGGCGGAGGCGGAGGCGGCGGCGGAGGAGGAGGACTTACCTCGAAGATCTTGGTTATCCCCTCGCGGGGGTTTGAGGGAAGGGAGGAAGAGACTATTTCGCGCGTCCAGAGAGACTTTAATATGATGCTGAGGGAGTCTGGTAAGGGAGCAGTTGAACAGGGGAAGAAGATGGAACGAAGGGAGACATAGAGTTGAAAGGGTAGAGGTACAGGAAGAGGTAGAGGAAGAGGAAGCTAATGAGAATATTTGATTACCTGAGATCCATGCCATGTCTGCTCCAAAGTTCCTCATACGTGTATCTTGTTGGCAGACCACCAGCCTGTCAGAGGCTTGAGGGGAGGGGAGGGGAGGAGAGACAAAGGAGGGGAGGAGAGAACAGTCACGGGCTGTGAGATTGACCTGTGCGAGTTTGACGGCCTGCACGACGCCGTTACTTGACAACTGACCTGCGACTTTGGCTCGTTCGAACATCAGCGACCTCTTGTGATCGTTGGGTTTGACGCATCGCACGAAGTGCATGTGCGTGTCTTCCAGCGTTGGGATCAGTCCCTTTCTCTGCCTCCCGCTCCCCATGCCCGCGTCTCGTTCCTCCACCAGCTGGCGCTTGAAGGTTCCTGCAACGGTCTGCAGCTTTGACCTGACGGATGGACTTGAAGTCACTTTGTCTGCTAGCTTCCCTGCTCGTACAGGAGTAGAAAACTTCTTATCCTCGTCGTTTTCATTCTCTTCCTCCATTCCGAGGCCTCGACGGATCAGCGAGTAGGCCAGGGCATCCTTGACGCCTCCGTCCCCCCCCCCGGCTGTATCGGCGACGAGCATGCGGAGGAAGACGTGGCCTTTGTCGATGTTCTTCTCGATCATGTGGTCGATACAGTACTCCACGTCATCAGCATAATGGGTGATGACGAACGAGTTGGAGGTTGGGAAGAACCGCCGCTCGTCCCCCTGCCACATCCTCTCGTCTGTCTTCCCGTCCTTCTTGTACTTGTCGTCCTCCTTCCGTGTTCTACGAAGCACATCGATGAACTCCTTCCCCATCTTGTCATACTCGTCTCTCCTCTCTGCCTCTCTGCAGAAGTCTGCGAGCTTGGAGAACGTCGTCTCAATCCATCGGAGCGCCAGCAGACTCTCCTGGTCCAGCTGCACATCAGGCATGTCGTTTCCTTCGAACTCGCTCTCATACAGCTTCTTATCAGCCTCCAGCACCTTCTTGTTGAACAACACTTGTAGACTTTCATTGGCAAAGTTGATGCAGAGCTGCTCGAGGCTGTTCGCCGACATCCAGCACTTTTGGTGCTTGTCGTAGAAGGAGAAAGACTCGAAGCCGAAGATATCGAGGAGCCCGATAGAGAGAGAAGAGGAAGCGGAGGAAGCTGCATCCTGCTCGTTCTCCCTCACGAGCTCCATGTTGACATTCTCCCTCAGCCAGGAGAAGAGCTCGCAATACACGAGCTTTGCAAGCGAGTCCCGGTTGTTCGCTGCTTGACTGGAGTTGAGAGGTACCCGACCAAACATGCTGTCCTCCTTCTTGATCGTCAGCGCCTCCTCGAGCTCAGCCGACCCACATTGAACCACATGTGCCGCATCCTCTAGGAACTGTCGGGAGCTGGAGGTCACTCGTGCCCATGGCGTTCCGCTCTGAACCTCGTCTTCGAACTCGAGGTTGCCGAGGAGGAGGATGAAGGAGAGGATCCGAAAGATAGCAAGGAGATCTTCCGCCATCCCCATCTCACAGATCGCAGTCTGCAACATGTTCCACTGCTCTGCCTCGCTCAGGTTCCCCTCGTAGGCATCTTCTGCCTCGAAGGTCCCCTGCTCACCTCCGAGGAACTTGTACTCCTTCATCTCTCGCAATCTGAGTGATCTTCTCGTGCTCTTGTCCTGCAGCCCCGCCAGCATCATGTAGAACACGTGGAAACTTCGCTCTCCCTTTGACTGGAACGTGACTCTCGATTTCTCCAGCAAGTAAGTCTGTACTTGAGCCCCTTCAACCGTCTCCCCGCTGCTGTCGAAGCAGAGCTCTAGGTACTTGCCGAACCTGCTTGAGTTGTCATTCCTCAGCGTCTTTGCATTCCCGAAGGCCTCGAAGATGACATTATTCATCGTGATCTTTCCCACCAGAGACTCTGCTCGTTTCCCTCCCTCTATGCTCCCTCCCTTGTTCTTGTACATTCCTGAAGCAACCTCCACAATGTAGCAGAGAACCTCTCGGGCTGACTTTGTCTTTCCTGCTCCACTCTCTCCGCTGATCACCACCGACTGGTTCTGATGCTCTGCACTCAGGTTTCTGTACGCGTTGTCTGCTACCACAAACACGTGCGACCTCACACCTTGCTGGCGTGTGTTTCCTTGCAGACTCGCATAGTATCGCCGCACCTCCTTGTCGTACATTCCGATGGGATGGTCGTAGCCCGGTACAGGCATGTCAAGATGCTTGTACGGGTTGACAGCTAAAAGCATGTTTCCGATGTAGCTGTAGATCTTCTCAGACAGAAAGCGGAACTCAACGTTCTGTAGGAGAGACGGGAGGTGGATCTTAGTCATCTCAGTGAGGTCTTCGTAAACCTTGTTCTCGTCAAAGGGCAGGAAATGAGCAAGCACGTTCGTCTCTGGTTTCATCTTGGCCTTCAGGGTTCCCATCTTAGGTACGCTGGAGATGTTCCCGTTCATGTCAACAACATAAGTCTGGTCTTTCTTGATTTCCTTTCTTCCCATGATAGCCCAGGCATTCAGCTCGTGGCGAGTGGCTTCTCTCATTGCGATGTATCTGCTCTCCTCTTGCCTCAAGGCGTCAGGAAAGGAATCCAGCATCTCATCCAGCGTTGCAAACCCCAGGGATGTAGCAAGCACGTCGTCGAGGGAGTGCTCTGACTTGTCCTTAAAAGCTGCCTGCAACCAGCAATGAAGGGCAGTGAGACTAAGACTGCCATACCTGAAGAGAGGAAAGCTTCATCCCAGATGGGCTCTCCTGTAGGATCTTACGAAGACATTGCTTGACCCCATGGAAAATATCGTCGGAATTTTCTACTACTGCGCTGACCTGTTGGATAACACTATTTTAGCTTCAGGTTCAAGAAGCCTTGCCAGTAGCTTCTCACCTTTATCTTCTGCGGGTCGTCAGTCTCTGCGTTCTCTATCGACAAGACTCTTCGCTTTGTGTGCGCTATGCAGACGTCATCCCACGCCCACAGAAAGAGCGGCTGAGAGTCGAGGGACTTGACCCTTGACTTGAGCTCAATCACTTCATGCTTCTGCCAGTTCCACCTCTCCCGCTTCCCTGCCCGGATAGCATCATCCTTGCTCGTAGCTTGAGCGACCCTCGGGTGAGTCTTGCGGGGCATCAGAGGAGAATCAGCGAACGAAGGCGCTTGAGGCTTCTTCTGCGCGCACAGGGTGAACATCACCGTAGCGAGCAAGGCTATTACTGACACTCGATGCTCGTTTCGCCATCTTCGCGGCAAGCTCAGACTCCGCGCCATTCTACGCATGAAGTCAGACAAGGGCGTGCGGCTCCCTTTCAAGGATCCTCTCGTACCATCTTGCCAGTCCAACAAACTTCGTCCGGTGAAGCGCTGCGCTCTTTCAAGCCATCCAAGCCCCTTCGCGCCTCCTCGGCCAACTCTGTTAAATCTCTCCATTCAATAAAGAGACGAGAGAGATGAAGGGAAAGGAGACGAAATGGAGAGCTTCGGCTACTGTCAGTGAGACTGTCTACCTCGAACATTTCTATCAGCCTACTCCTGCCGCAGATCCTGTCTTCCTGTCCTCCTGCCTGTTTGCTAGTCGGGCACCTCTTGCCATGCCTGTCATCACCTTGCCTTCCCTCCTCTCTCCCTGCCTGACTTGCCCCGTTCGCTACAGCATGGCGATGGCACAGGGAGGATAGCTCTTGGAGGCGCAAGAGTCCTGACACGACAGGGACAGCAGGGGTCAGGGACGTGAGCGCTGAGGGGGGATGAGGGCGAAGATATCAGCAACGTAGTCTGCAACCAGGTCTGCAGAGGTCTGCAACGTAGTGGGGCAGGTAGTGGGGATGAGGGTCAACTTGGTATGTGGGGGATGAGGGAATGGTTTTGCCCCTTGGTCATGCAGCTGTTTTGGGTGCACATGGCGATGGGGCAGGATGAGGAGGAGCAGGAGCGGTCGGAAGATGATCAGGAGAAGCAGATGGAGCAGGATCAGGAGGAGCAGGAGGAGTAAGAGTAGCAGCAGCAGTTGTAGTTGCAGGAACATGTACAGCAAGAGCAGCAAGAGCAGCAAGAGCAGCAAGAGCAGCAGCAGTTGCAGGATAAGCAGATCAAGGATCAGAACCGAATGGAGATCAAACACTTGTAGAGCAAGAGAATTCTTCTATTATCAATTTTTATAGTTGTGAAGTCAGCTATCTTAGAGGACATGAAGTGTAGTGAGCTATCTTAGAGGACATGAAGTGTAGTGAGCTATCTTGGAGGATATGGAGTAAGTAAAGGAAAGAATGCCACGAATCAGCGAATGGGCAATGACAACGATGACGACCCTGTCAAGCGTTAGACGAAAATTTCAAGATTTCCTGATTTCTGAGAGTGGTTGTTGTCAGGCCATATCTGCATCAAGAAACATTGACTGAGAGATTTTAAGAATGGCTCCTTTCGTCCTTGGTTTGATCCTTGTAAGAACTGTGCATGGTTTTGACCCTATAACTGACGACGTGACAGACAGGAGTCATGCTCGCCGTTGCTATCGCCCCCATCCCCTCACAATGCTCACAAGATTTCGTGGGACCATCTGGGGGGCAGCATCAGGCGTGATGACGTAGCGATGAAATGAAACTTCTTGCGTTCTGTTATCGACGCTTTCACACTCGCATTACACTCGCATTGTTCCATCGCGCAGATTGATTTACAAGTCAGCGAGAGCGTGTTGCTCAAGGTGATGTGACTAGAGTTGTGTAGAGCACGAGCGAGTGCAACAAAAGGCGACAAGAAACAGAAGGGAGCACCAGCGAGTCCCAGCATTCACCGTCCTCTTTATGTTCCTTAACCATCGATTCTCAAAACACTGTCCGCCAAGATTCAATCCGAAAGCCTCTGTAGCGCCAGACCTCGCAGCGATCGTCGTCCTGTACCTCATCATCCAATTAGCTCCCATGCCTCGTGTTGGCCACAAGTCTAGCTCAGCTCACCTGTTCTGTTCTGATCCTTGGGAGGGGTTGGTATGATGTTGGAGGGAAGATCGGCATCCTTAGCCGGGCTGCACCTGAAGGAACTCGTCAAAGAACCCTCCTGTTCAAGTCGAAACCGTTTCTCACCGAGACTTTGACATCTCCGTCGTCGCTAATCCTTGTGAGATTGTACGATCTGCATTCTGAACAACATGATGTGATCAAAGGTTTCACAGGAAACGATGCGAGGGAACCTGTCGTATGTTCTCTGCGGCACTCGATGATAGATCGTCTCTTGTCCGCACGCTTCCACTCTTCACAGGCTCGATCGAATGCTTGGTATCCTCCTGTTGCCGGACATCGCATCTAGCGGTTGAAGCCATTGACTCGATGTCAGATGTAGACACGTCATGTTCGCTGACCAGTGGAGACCGAAAATTCCACATATCTGACTCCATGTTGAATAGTTCTTCGCTGTCCTCCTCATCAGCACTTGAGTTCTTGCCGGAGTCTTCCAGTACTAGCACGTCACTGTTTTGACCTGTTCCCATCGAGGTCCCAGGAATAATCTCCTGCGGCTCCTCCCAGTCATCTGCGCAGGATAGTGCGAGGGAAACAGTCTCTGCCTTCCACTTGCGGAGTTCTTCAAGGATCTCATCGCTACTCATCCTCTCCTGTGCCTTTGCCTGTGATTCGTCATAATTGCTGTACTTCTCTACCGCCTTAGCTACATTGCGTCTGCGCAGCCCCCGAGCTAGATTGCCGCAATACACCTCGTCAGTGCCAAAAGTGAGATCGGAAGAAACATCTTCTTCTGCCTCCTCCTCAGACGCTTTGAAGCCTTGTGCCCAAGGTTGACCCTGTCTCCTCCCTCCCGCACTTGTCGGTCGAGACCCTGTTCCCGGGCGATTTGTGTTGCTTTGGTAATTTGTAAAACGGCTATATGCCGACATGGGCCTTGCGAGGCTCTTCGATGAGCCAGGTCTCATGTTCTTGGTGAACATGTTTGCAGTCGAAGGCCTAAAGTCTATGGCGTCCTTCAGTCTCCAAAGAGAGCAATACGATAAATCATACCACTGCGTCGTCGTCCTCCGGAACCCCCCGAGCCTGTTGATTCCAAGTAAATTCGGACATTTACTGCCTCAATTCCATCATACCAGGTTTGTATTCGATTCTGTTGTCGTCTGAACTAAACGACCCCGAAGGCGAAATCCGACGCCCCTACAGAGCGACGTCAACACGAGAGCATTGAAAGTCCATATCCAGAAAACAAACCTGCAAGTTTCCCATGGGGATCGCAGAAGCGGGTCGACTGCTTCCAACTCGTTGACCTTGCGAGCGTAGAGAGCTTGTCGTTGAGGGTCTAGACATAGCCTGAGCTCGTTCCCATTCACACTCTGCAAGCGACACAAAATCCGCGTCATCAAAGCCTATGAGTTAGGGTCAGATGCTTGTTCTTGTCCGACTCTTTCTCTGTTGACCTGTTCTTGCATGTTTGATTCCTTGATGAACCAGCAAAAGCTCTTCAATGTTGTCCGGGTTATATGAGATACGGAGATTCTCTAGGCCAGGCTTTTCTTTGTCGCTCTCTAATTGCTTGAGATCAGATGGCAAAGAGTCCAAGAAATCGTTGTCCTCATCCATTGAGGTGTTCAACGCAAATAGCTCTCCACCATTAGGAGATCTGCACAGAAAGATGTCAGGGATATGACAGAAAAAAAAATCAAATTGGACCTCTCCTTCTCGTTATTTACCAATAGAAGTTTCTGATATCAGGGTTACCAAGTTACCAAGTTGAATCGCGAGATACGAATTCTCACCGTATCCTGATCGTCAAGGGTCAGCAGGAATGGTAGCGCTTCCAATATTTGCTTGTGGTATTCAGGGAGTTTTGAGACGGGATTTCCCTCCAGCGTGAGAGAGGAGAGATTTGAACATGAGACAAGGAATTGAACTTCAGAAATATCTGTCACAGCGTTTCCTTCCAAATCCAAGACCTACATGCACGTTATTGGATGAAACGGAATGCCATAAAAACCTCAATTGTATCACACCCAACCAACGGGCTCAAGTCAGAAATCTCGTTGAAGGCCAGATACAGTTCTTTGATAGAATCGAAGGCACTGATCCCATCGAGTTCCTGTCGAGTCTCTTTCACATCTTACATGAACATATAAGGAAGCTTCGAACCTGTAAGTTGCATCGAGACATCCATAAAACCTGCGCCATTCTTAGTCGATTACATAGTATTTCAGAGCAGTCCCAACCATCAGCTTCTTGAAGGCTGTTCCCAAATCCCTGATCGAATTAATGTTGCTATTGTTGAGTTTGAGCTCAATAAGTCTTGGCAACTTCTCGCCTATGGAAAATCTTACATTTAAGGAAACAATATGCTTGATGCTTGTAAGATCCCTTACCCAAGTTTCTTATGATCACCTCCTCAGAATTGACTCTGGCTTCAAGGAAGAGACAGTTGTTCAAATCGTCGCAACCAGTGAGTTCCTGTGAAAATACCTTGTTACGTGCCGAGGCAAATCATGAAGATGGACAGGAGTACCCGAAGCGAGTCGTCAGAGAGAAACTCGCTGAGCTCGTCCTGTTTATCGTTCACATTCAGCTTCAAACCTTTATAGAATCGTGGGAAGAAGAGCTTACAAAATCTGTCCCGTCGAGTTCCTGCGAGAGTAATCATTGTAAGTGAGCTAGCGGGCAAGATGAGAGGAGCAAAAAGAACTTACGCCATAATCTGAGCTCTCCAAATCATCGTAGATGATGTCATCTTTCGAGGCAATCGACGATGGATTCGACAGAGTCAATGGTGTGTTTCCTGCTTGCGCCATTTCCAGCCCTCAAGCGGAAGGCCTATCTTGAAAAGAAACATGAGATTATGAAGAACATGATACTTTTCTCCAACATGGAACATGATCTTGAAGTCAAGGCAAAGACAACATCCTAGGGCGGTCAAATATCCTAGATAGTTCCTCTATTCGTTATTACGAATCAACCTCTAACCGATGAATACAAAGATGAAACTTGAGAATCCCATGAGGAACCATGGATTTGAATAGCAGGAGGAGATATTTGTTGTACTATAGGAAAATGAAAACTTCACGAAACCATAGAACATCATTCTCTTATGACAACTACTCGGCTGACATACATGCAAGCCTGACATGACCAATCTCTGTTCTCCGTCTTTGAAATATCGGCAAGCACACGTGCTATCTGACTATCTGTCTAGTGTTCTTGGTCAACAACTCTCTCAAGATCGAGCATTGTTCTCTTCTGACTGCCTCCCTTCCTTCGCCTCGTCCCTTGGTTGCCTCCCTACCGCCATGTACCGCCAACCCCCAACCTCCCTCCTGCCCGCCCACACCCTCATCCCCTCCATTGACCATATCATCCCCCTCATTCTTTTGTCCGTCATGTTTACGGCCCCCCTCAGAGTAAAACATATGGCAGTGATTTTCAGGTTATGCATTCTCCATTCTGTCCTGGTGCCAACATGCAATGGACGCATGTGGTGCACATGGCATCTCAAGCAATGCCCTTCTCCCTCCTGCCACTCCTCCTGCCACTCCTGCTGCTGCTGCGTCTGCGTCTGCTTTTGCTGCGTCTGCTGCTGCTTCTGCTGCTTCTGCTGCTGCTGCTGCTGCTGCTGCTGCTGCTGCTGCTGCTGAGCCTCTTCTGCTCGTATTCAGCTTCAGTTGCTTCGCTCCACCCATTGCCCCTGTCCCCGCTACTTTCATTCTGGCATGCCTTCTGGCGCTCGGCTGCTTAGTACTTGGTTTCTCCTCCCCCTCCTCGCGCAGCCTTCACGAGTCCTGCGCTTGCTACAAACTGTCTTCTGTTCTCCTGATAGACGATCTCCTCACCTCTTCTCGACGCACCCTCTTCTTACAACAGGATGCAAGATCTCGTTTTGATGATTCTTCTTGCGTTTGCTGCTGAGTGACTTGCGCTCGTGTAGATGGACTTGATGAGGTGCCTCGATATTCGATGAGGAATGTCCACATCAGTCAGGATCCTTTTCTTGTGCTACACATTGACCTACACCTGCGGACGAGGACGGTATGCTCCTCAAGTCAATTTCGGAACGAAAGATCCAGCGCCGGCAGAGAGCTTGTTTTTCTGGGGCCGAATACGAGGAGGAGGTAGCGAAGATTCGGTGACAGAAGATGTAGCTGGAGCAGAAAGGATCAGGCATGATGGCGACCGACTGTTTGCTCAGAGGAAGTACAGCATGGCCGTTAAACTCTATACAGAGGCCTTGAAGCAGAAACCCTCGTTGATCGCAGTCCTTGCAAATAGAGGAGCAGCAAACTTGGCCCTGGGTCGCTTCCAAGAAGCTGCGACGGATTGTCTCACCTTCATAGATGACCCGAATAATCACGTGTGCATGCCTGAGAGGATTTGTGCGGCAAAAGCGCTACTTGGACTTGGGCGCTCAGAGCAAGCAAGGATACAGTTTGCCATCGTTTCAGAGGAGGTACACGTTGCAGTAGAGTTACATTATCTGAATGATCACCATGCAAGGCAAAGAGCTCTGGGCTGGTATGGGAAAAGGAAAACATACAAGATGCTTTGAAAATGGCAAGGGAAGGAATAAAACATGTACAGGTGCTGATTGAGCGCTGAATTCACTATCGGCATTTTACCTTGCAATAGGACTATGACATAGAAGTCAAGAGAGCGTTTGGATTCCTACATGGCCAAAGAGACAAGTTTTATCTCCCTATCGTCGGACGGTGGCGCTCGTGGCGAAAAGACAATTTCGAAGATCAAGTTCCTCTGAGGGAGCACAGTGACAATTTCCGGCATTCGGAAGGAGAAAGGAAGCATAGAAAGGTTCGATCCTGATGATTTGAAGTGCATACCGTGAAATCCGTGAAATTACCTCCAGGTCTTATCCATCGTCTCCGAGGCATTCAAGTGCACGCAGAAGGTGATGGAGGTTAGCAGCTGAAGGTGATTTCATGTCAGCTCCAGGCCCTTTCAATCGCACCCCAGGCGGTCGAGCCGATTGTGCTGCAGGTACGCGACGCAGAGACGCCTCGTGCAATCAGTTTGAACTTGTTCGACAGGCCTGGGCGCTGATGATAGCGGGAAACATCACCAAGATTTTGGAGTTCTGTGGAGAGAAAATGTTTCCTGTCCAGGATCAGACGGGCTCAGCCTCTACCCTTCCCGTGGCTTCCGAGCTCTGGGTTGTTTACTCCCGCGCGTTGCATCTGGCAGGGCGACTGGAGGAAGCAAAACGGATTTTGAACTCTGGCATTCAATCTGGTGCAGGTCAAGGCTGTCTGATGCTTGGAACTTGAGCTGAAGTTGCTGCAGCATGTCAGGAATTGTGCGCAGATGGAAAGATCGGACCGATGAGCAGTCCGTTGACAGATCGAGATCGAGATCGATTGGTCTGTGGTTGCCCGTACATGAATATCGTTTTGACGCATGTCAGGTCCGAGAATGTAAATTTGAGTTGAGCTTGATGGACAAACTTGCATCGTCACTTGCAGCCGCTGACAAGTAACATAAGGCAGATTTGAACTTATCTCACCCCTTTTCAGGTGTATCGCTGAAGGAAAATACGCCCGAGCGGTCGGCAAGCACAAAGAGAGCAAACAGAATGACGGTTAGCGCAGGTGGAGGAACTCAACAGAGGCTTGTCGATAGATCCATACAACAGCCTTCATTGCGCACAGGTTAGCACGACATTGCCTGCTCACGACATCTTACACGGGTCCAGCTGCTTGCTCGGAGGGGAGAAGCATACTTCGCGCAAGGGGCGTTGCACTCAGCGATGAAAGACGCAAACAAAGTCATGAGGTGAGGGAGAGCTGGAGGTGGTTGAAGTCAAAAGTGATGGGGCTGTAGATTTCTCAGCGGGAGGGAAACAGGCAGCTATATCTTATCGGACATCAACAAGATGCCAGCATGGGCCGGGTCGTATCAAATCCTTGCTGAAGCCGCTCTTCGAATGAAAAATCTTGAACAGGCCATGGTAGAATATGCTTCCATGTCTGTATTGGTTCTTCACTTTCATGACAGCAAAATATAACTCTCGCGCTCAAGATTTGCTCTCATGAACAACGGGCGGTTCTGGAACCAAAGGTTTGCCCTGCCTTGTCTCTGCTGCCCCAATCATTGGCTTTGTCGTGCAGTACAACGAGATTAAGTTGCAGATAGAAAGGTAATGCTCCTACGGGCATAAACTCTTGACCTTCGAACTTCAGGGAAGAGGCTGCTCGAATGAAAGAATTCGCTGGATTCCGATCCGAGAAAACCTCGGACGAGGCCAAGGATACCAAGCAAGAATCTCAAGGAACACCTGGTCAGCAAGGATCGAAGAAACCAGGAGCAACGCATTCTTCATACACCGACAAGAAGGAAAGAGACAAATGGTCAAGTTATCGCGGGGCGAATGCTGCAGATTGGACGAAAGCGAGAATGGAGCAGGAGTACAACGAAGCATGTCAGCCTCTTGATTGCTTGCTGCTGGTAGATAGCTGAAATTTTCTCGCTCGCAGATCGGCACTTCGTCAAGGATCAGAAGACCCATGGCTGGGGCATCCCTCCGAAGTCATCCCCCCTGTGACCTCGAGGAGACCTGACGCTTTTCTCAGGGGCTTCGTGCCTCCCCAACCCAAGGCCAAGGAGGAGGAGAAGCCGAGAAGTCATTTCGGGACGTGGGACTGGTCGGACTGGAAGGGCTGGGCCCATACAGACCGCCCGCGGGCTGGCCCATCGTCTCCTCCCAGGCAGGAGTCAGGAGATTCAGGCGCGAAGAGAGCGCGGACTTTCTCAGCTGCCAAACCTCAGAGCAAGGTCTGCTTGCCGTCTCCTCACGCCTTGCTCACTGCAAGCTGCAGGGCTTCTATGCTGTGCTGGGAGTGGACGTGCAGGCCTCCAGCAGCGACATCAAGAAGGTGAGGGACACAAGCTCGGATCTGTTGAGGTTGAAGATCCCCTGGCAGACGTACATGCGCCTGGCGCTTCAGTTTCATCCAGACAAGTACAAGGGAAAAGATCCCAAAGGTACTGCCGCTGCCCTGCTCTGACCCGATGAAGTGACTGAAAATTTGGCCAGCCGCGGAGGAGAGATTCAAGAGCATCACACGAGCTTACGAAGTTCTTTCGGACGCTCGCTCGAGGAAGCAGGTCAGCTGCTGTGGCACTCCCTCTTCCTGCCTCCTCTGAAAATGAACTTCGGCAGCACGATGAGGACATCGGTGTGGGCGACATCCTAGACATGAGCGCGTCTTTCTCTTTCCGTCGTTAGTGTAGTCGAACTTCAGTTCCGAGTCAGGGACTTCAGTTCCGAGTCCGGGCCGAGTCTGAGTTTGTTCGGCCCGGCGGCCCCGGGGCCGGCGGACTCAGGGTGACAGGCGAAGTTCCAAGTGCCGCAGTGCGAAAAAAACTCTCATCAGGGTGAGGTGTAGTCAAGTGCTGACCAGGGGTACAGGTTAGCATGTGAAGGAAAGGGGGTGAGGAGTAGGATAATTCGGGGTGGGGGGTACCATTGAGGAATCCTTCGAGATTCTCTGGAATAAAAATAACCTTGGAAGTAAAGGAGAAGGGTGGGGTGGTGTCATTGGTCAGTAGGGATGATCGCTGTAGGAGGTAGGGGGTCCTTGATTAGATTTTCGCAGGGGATCGCCCGGCAATGATGGCCGCATTGATGGCTGCAAGAGAGACGTGGCATTAATGGCTGCAAGAGAGACGGTAGCTCCAGCTAAAATGGCGGACAGGATAGAGGCAATGGATGATGACCGAGAGGTGGAGGACGCTCCTCCTCCCCCCTCCCCCCTCCACCATGCAGAGTCTTTCCCGCCACACCAAGTTCTGCCCAGTGAAAGGGGACAGCGAGAGGATGAAGAATGGCAAGCAGTGGCGGAGGCCGAAGAATTGGAGGTGAGTGAGATGCAAAGAAGGGGGTGGGGAGGGCTTAGGTGGTTCTTGTGCTTTCTCCATCAGCTTTGTTGGTATCAGAGAACTTCATCAAGGTCTCACTTTTTCCTAGGCTCCTCAGGGCGTCTGGTCGGCCCTTCAGGGCTTAGAAGACGATCCAGATGGAGCATGGGATATCCTGAGGCAGGTGCGGCTCTGCTATGACCTCCCTCACACACTGGTTTCCTTTGATACGAGTGAGATGAGGTGAGGAGGCAGAAACTGACTTGCTCTGCTCAGACTCAGATTGTTCGGAGGGTGAAACCACAAAGCACTGACGCCCCTCCTAAGCCTGACCATACGAGGTCAGATCAAACAATCCAAGGTAGTCTCTGACGTTGTTTGCAGGTTTGTATGTCTCTCAGACACTCACTCACTGCATGATACCGTTCAAGTGCCCATGGGTGACGTGCTTATCCATGCCGGAGACTTCACCAATGTGCTAAAACTTGCTTCGACTTTTTTTGCTCGATCATTGCAGTCTCACGCCTTTGCTGCTTGATGATGTTTGCTCTCTGGTTCTAGGTTGGATTGCCTTCAGACGTGCAGAAGTTCAATGAATTTCTCGGGCGCCTGCCTCATAAGCACAAGATTGTGATAGCCGGAAATCATGACATCAGCTTCGACACAGCGTCATACCCAAGGTTTTGATGTTTACACTAGCGATCATTCTTCTGATGATGTTTAGATTATGGTCGAGATTTGGTCACCCAAAGCTTTATGATTCCAAGGAGGTTCATGTCGATTCCTGGCTCGTGAGTGTTTGTGACAGTGTTGTTCATCCCAGGTCATCAGCATGTTGACGAATGCCACGTATGTACAAGACGAAGAGATCACCGTTGAAGGTTTTTGTTGACACGGACTTTCCTCCTCCTCACTCTTGCCATCAGGATTTCGTATCTGGGGCTCTCCCTGGCAGGTTTGTGGTGGCAATACTGAATTTGAACTTTCTCATCCATCCTTCAGCCTGAGTTCTGTGACTGGGGATTCAATCTTCCTCGAGGACCTGCGCTTGCGGCTGTATGGAACAAGATTCCAATGGGAGTTGACGTGGTGGTGACTCACGGTCGGTTGCTGTTGATTTGTAATGATATACCTGAATCTCTACGTGTTTTCGTCGTGATTTCTGTTTCCTTCTTACCCATGGCTTGCTAGGTCCTCCGTTAGGTCACGGCGATCTGACAAGTCAATTGTTTGGTGTGAAGAAAACATGTTGACGTAATGGTGTGCTGCAGGTAGAAGAACGCGGGTTGGATGTGTGGATCTGCTCAGGGTAATTCAGGTGAGAGAGTCGCAGGAAAAGGAGATGTTGAGGGTATTAGCAAGGTCGATGGCAATGGAAGTGAGAGTTGGGCAGTGAGATATGGAAACACATGATACTTCTCCTTCCATACACATGATACTTGAGATTTGAGTTGACAATGACTCGCAGAAAGTGAGACCCGCATATCATGTCTTTGGTCACGTGCATGAAGGATATGGGATCACGGAAGATGGACTGGGTAAGCATGATGATGACGTTGTAGAAAGAAAATTTTATGAAGACGATTTGAGCGAATGATGATTGATGATCGAGTTTGGATGACGATGATCATGGAGGTGATATATGCTATGATGACAACAGAGCCAATCAGGAAGCCGTTGAGGATACGATGTATTGATAATGACGATGACAATGATGGAGATGTTTGTTGATCATGAATAGATTCAGTATTGTATGCGATTCTAATGATGATGAAAACAATGATGTGAAAGATGATAACGGGGCTTCCCCCCACGATGGAGGTGAAAGCTTTGATGGCTGATTGATCCAGGTATTCTTTATGTCAACGCAAGTACATGCACAGAGAGATACAAGGCGACGAATCCATGCGTTGTCTTCGATCTCCCCAACAAGTGAGGGGGGCAAGAAGCGCTCTCTCACTTCCTTTATTCTTTATCCTAGTACATCATGTCTCATGAGAACGCAAACTAGCAAACCCATTACTGAGTCATCTACTTACGTGATCATATCACTGACTCAACTTCTTCAACCTCGATCGAAATTCTCCCTCTCGTTCCGTCGTCCCTTGCTCGTCAACTCTGCTTGAACCAAAAGTCAAGGAAAAGAAGTTCAGTAGCAACGGGCAACAAGTTACCTCTCATCGCTCCATTCTCGGATCTGGTGGACCGTTGAGCCCCCATGTCATTTTTTCACTCAACTTCAACGGCTCGTCGGCCACACGGATGGCGAGGGAAGAGCTTCTGCGCCGTCGACTTGCGACATGGCGACGAGAGTTCACCATCGACGACCCGCGAGACATGCTGAGGTGAGAACACATGCATGCCACGTGTCGAATGCTGAGAGCGACTTGGAAGAATCGCGCACATCGACACGGGGAGCAGGAGGAAGAGTCAGTTGCCGGAGGAGACCCGCACAGCTGTGGTCAACGCCCTGCGAGTCTTCGACACTGATGGCTCAAGCGGTGTGGACGCCCAAGAGATCAGAAGTGCCTTGTAAGTCACCATTTCCCGCTCCTTGCCCTGTTCTTGATACACTCCTTGCCCGCTCCTTGCCCTGTTCTTGATACGCTGCTTGACCGCTCCTTGCCCTGTTCTTGATACACTCCTTGCCCGCTCCTTGCCCTGTTCTTTCTCCGCTGATGAGCGATCAACTCGTGCAGGTCATGTTTAAACATCGACATGACGGGCGAGGAGATCGAAGCGTTCCTCAAGACCCTCATGATCGGCCATAGGAAGGAGATCCCTGTGGAACTTTTCAGCCGAGAGCTCTTGCGAACCATCGAGAGCAGTAGAAGCAGGAAGCAGTTCTGTAAAGTCTTTGAGCTGCTTGCCGGCGGACCTGTGAAGCGAATTTCGGTCGAGCGATTGCGCGAAAGCATGAAGGATCTTGGTGAGAGGGAGACATGGAATGCTGCTCTGACCCTCCTCAGGTCTGCTCAGTCACACCCTGGGAGACACGAAGATCAGCGACGCGGAGATCGCGCGCATGTACGCGCATGCAGACTGCGACGGGGATGGGGTGCTGAGTGTCAACGACTTCTGTGACTGTGAGGATGAGAGGAGGTGAGAGAGGCAACTGACATGTGTATGAGCTGCAGATGCGTATCAATCGAACATCATGTGAAATTAATCGAGCATTGCCTGACTACTTAAGCTCTCGTTTCATTTATTCGTCATGTCGATACTGTTGTTGAACAATTCTGTACAGGAAAACTTAATCTGAGCAAGAGGCAATGTCATTAGATGTCTTCGATCTCAGCAATCAGGTTCCGCCAATCGTCTGACTTCTTCACCTCCTCCTTCTTCGCATCTCCGTTGGGCTCGGGCTGCTTCTGCGGCGTCTTGGCCTGTGAGATTTTCTTCGACCAGGCCGGCCTCTTGTCCTTCTCCTCCCCTCCTGCGTGTCCGTTCGCCAACTCCTTAGCATCTCTGACAGAGACGACGACATCGTTGCTAGCATGCTCCTCCGACATGTCATCAGCACACGCGTCTCGTTGCGATAGGCCCATGCTCTTGTCGTCGCCTTTGCTCGGCATGCTGCGGCATGTCAGCGATGAGGGTTCTGCAGCAGCAGCAGCAGCATCTGGCGTCTTACCTTTGCAGTTGTATGGAGTTGAGCTTGTACTTCTTCTTCGCCAGCTTGTCGATGCCATGCCTGATGGTCCTGTATGTCTCCTTCACCTTGCTCGGGGGAGCCCATTCCCTGCTGTAATCTCCATTGCCGTTGTCTGCTTTCCGGATCTTAATCGCTCGACTCTGCGCTCTGTGCGGTTCTTGGAAGTTAGCAGTGGCATTGAGAGGAAAACGACACTTCACCTGTTCTTCTCGTATCTCTTCCGCTCCAACTCCACGATTAAACGCGCCTGTCGGGATATGTTATCGAGTCATCATCAGACGACAAGCGATCTTACGTCGTCGATCATGTCCTCTGTCTTGTGGCTCTCACCGTCGAGCCGAGGACATCTGCAAGATCCTCTGAAGCAGGCCGTGAAGAGAGTGAGGAGGAAAGTGAAGAGCATGACGGGCGGCAAAACCTGTTCCACTGGATCACGTGATGGACGAGGAAGGAGAACGAGGGAGCGAGGTGAGCAGAGGGAAGAGGAGGAGGAAGAGGAAGAGGAGGAGACGTCAGCAAAAGCACCTCGTTGAAACTGGAGCCAAGGAATGGGATTCTTCCAAGGGCGCTGAAGACTTGCTCAAATGCTGTCACCTCGACAGATGAGGTTTCGTGAGCCTCTCTGAGCATGGCGAGGTAGTTGTGAGCTATGCTGGGGGCGAGGCGGCAGACGATGTAAGCATTAAAGAGAAGGCTGAAACCATCCGTCTCCCCGATCACAACCTCGTAAAGGCTGAACAACCTGATGCGTAAGAGAGTGAAGTAGACGATCCCGCAGATAAAGAAGAGATGCATGAAGATCGGTACTTGGACGTCCCGAGTCACCCTGAACGGAACCCACAGTCTCCATGTGGAGAGGTCGGTGTCCTCCTGGATGCAATTGGGAGGAAGAGTAGCGCGTGAGCAGACGTGGAGCAGAAGCAGCGAACCGTCTCCGGGCATCGAAACCTTGGGGATGAAAGGAAAGAGAGAAACTTGGCTAAACAGCACCGCAAGCCCAAAGAGAGCGCAAAGTACAGCTGCAAGCATACGCAGCAGGGGAAAGACGTACATGGTGAAGATAAACCAGACGACTTCCTTTTGTAGAGCGTACATTCCCTCGTACTGATGTCTCACAGGGCACTTGAGACCAGCCCAGCCCTCAGGTCCCTTGTCGGAGTGGAAGAAAGCCCTCGACAGGTTATGGAGGACGCCTGACCAAGGCATCAGATCCTCGTGCGTGCGCTGGAGATCCTGCAGCAGAATCGCTTGTTTGACGGCTCGGTCGAACTTCTTCTTCGTCTTGCGATATTTTCTGTTGGCCACATAAACACCAGTTCTCAGCTTGACCAGCTTGCGGACATCCCATGATTCAGCATCCACGTTGGATTGGGACGAAAGTTTCTCCCAAGGATCTGGTCCCTCATGCTTCCCCGACCGAAGGTTCTCCTCCTCCGCTAGCAGGTGATCGTTTCTCGTGATCACGGCTTTGATCACGCACCTCCGAACTTCTGTAGACCCCGGAAACTCGAACAGCGAGAGCTGACGATCGATCGCCTCCTCGCGGGCAGCCTTGTTCTTCTCGCCCTTCATCTCACCCTTCACCCCGGGGTCGAGGTGATCGATGTCGCCAAGGTGGGTCAGGCCCGCGTCAAACATCGCCTCTTGCATCAGAAAGATCGGAGCTGACTTGGGCAGCAACTTTGCCGCCTCAAGAGCCGCAAACCAGCGATCGACCTCCGTCAGCCTCTGCTTGTGCGTCTCGTCCATCTCGATCTCCCGCAGCTGTGAAAGAAATGCCAACTTCATCTCCGAGTCCGTCACAGGGATCGACGGGCCTTTGACGGGATCCATGAGGACCACAGACGTGATGTCGAACGGGACCTCTGCTGCCATCGCCATGATCTTGCTGCCCAACCGCCTGAGCGAGCTCGCCGCAGCTCGACGGAGAGTGTATACCTGTACAAGCTTGGTGGCCAAATCTTCAGCCGCAGCGTTGAACGAGTGGTGGTTTGAGAACACGTAGTAGTACGCTCTGCGCAGGCTTGGTTCCAGTCGCGCTCCTTGCCAGAGCTGGCGAGGAGCTTCAGCAAGGCCAAAACCAAGGAAGACGGCGACGAGGACGAGGCAGACTGCGTTCGAGCTGGCCATGAGGCCGTAGACTACATACTCGAGATCTTCTCCCATGATTGCCAACACCAGAAGAAACACGGAGAACAAGACGGCAACGACTCCCCAAAAGACCCCGTTCTCTATAGCTGCCTGCTGCAGACGCTTCAGTATTGAGAAATGCCGGGACTCGACATAGGAGGACTGGAAAGATAGCAGGATCCAGCCGTTGAACTGGCACATGGTGTAGACTGCCAGCCACGCCACCTTGAGGAATCCGATCCAGCGGTCCAACACCACGTCGTCGTCGTCCTTTGGGCTCCCAATCGTCCGCCATGGTTTGATGGGGCAAGCACGATCTCGCTCCTCCTTGTTGTTGCCATAGTGATCGATGCAGCGCTTGAGGTAAACGAGATTGAGATCAACAGGAACGATGGCGACAAGTGCCAGCGCCATGGTCCATGAGACCCATACAGTGAAGTAGACATGGAGGGGAGTACCGCGAGCAGTGAGCTTCCAGATCACCAGACCCACGATGGCTCCAATGCCAACGAGTTCAGTGACGAAGAAGTCGAGCATGATGACAGGGAGTGCAGCTAATGAGCAAGAACGAAGCTATTCAAGAGAAGTGAGACAGGTGGGGGGTGGAAGATAAGAAGGGCAAGAGAGAACGATGACAAGGGTAGGCGATGTCGATGACAAGGGTAGGAGAGGAATGGAAGGAGGATGAGCACGCGCGGCACGAACGGCACCGAATCCTATCGAGCACTCAGACTTGCACAAAGGCAGGAGAGGAAGGAGCAGCAGGGGCGAGAGAAGAAGCAAGGGAGTGAGAGAGGGAGAGCAAGGAGAGGACAGGTCCTGCTGACTCTCTTGCGCGGGGTTGGGATAGGCTTGAGGGTCTCAAGCGCATGCCGAAGCGGCCAGCCATGATTTTCCTCCAGTTGGGGAAATTCAGGAGAGGAACTACAAGTGATCAAAATTTACTCATATTTACAATTGTACCAGAAATGTTTCTTTTTTGCTTACGCCCTCACAAGTCCCTTTTAGTACCCCTGATTTTCACACTTGGCCTTGGGGAGTGGAGGGGTTATGAGACAAGTTTATTTCCGTTATAACTTCCTGGAACATGGGGGAGATGCATGCCTACGAACCGAAAACAAGTAGATGGGAGGGGGTTTGATGGCGAAGCGAGGAGGAATGATGGAGGAGGAGAGGAGGTAACATGGGTGGGGAGAAGCTGTGGAGAGGATGAGAGGCAAGTAATCGAGGGATTGACCATTTGGCGAAAAAGATGTGAGACGGAGGAAGAGAGTAGAGCAGATTGGCAGAGATGAAGAACAAAGCAGCAGTCTCCTGCTGTCCAGGGGCAGCAGGAGACTGAATGACTCAGACAGATTGAAAGATGGGTAAATACTGAATTCTTTCACATTTGCTATCATTCCTAAAAGTCGTATCTATGTCATTCCTCCTTCTTGTCCGAGGATGCTGCTTCCGATGGCATTGCTGGGCCATATTTCTTCTTGGTGGACAACTATGAGTACATGCAGACGTCAGAATAATGCGCGACAACAATGAGATGAAAAACAATAATTCATTAGCACCTTGGAAACGATTGGGCGGAGAACAAAAAGCCATCTGGTGAAGGGAATACAGGAAAAAAATCAGCAGAAACTTGTGAAGGTGTCGTAGAACTCACACGATCACAAGTCCGAGCGCGTACATCCAATCAGCCCAACTTCTTGCTTCAGGACCATACGATGAGAGTGAAAAGCTCTTGTACCATGGCTCCTTCGCTTCCGACATGTTCTGCGAGTATAGAAGTCAGCCAGACATGTTTGCGAAAGGCAAGATATTGAACGATGATGCACGAGGGAGCTCACTGATTGCATCGATTATGCTAGATGTCAAATTCTAGTCGATGAATGCAATCGGTTCATGTACTGTGGTAATAAACCAACTCAAAGAACAGGATGCCCACCACCACCTCCCAACTCAGCTACTTCATCTCCTCATTCTCTCCTTCTTCCCCTTTCCTTCCCTGCTTCCATCCTTCATTTCTCGCTTCCGTGAGTCATAAGTTCCCTCTTCGCCGTTGACGTGTTAGCATTTCCCCCGTTCTGCCCACGTTCATTCCCTTCCTGTCCACTTGGAGGCTCTTGTCCTCTGGTCATATTCTTGCTCCTCTCTTCAGCTAGTAACTTGCTCCTTCTTCGTCTCTGCCTTGAGAAAAAGCATCAAGAACAAGCGAGGAGGAGGAGAAGACAAGCAAGGAGAGCTGAGCGGAGACAGGGGACCAGCACGGGCGACTCTGGCGACTGTGGCTCGAAGGGAAGGGGAATGGAAGGGGAAGACTTCTGTCTTCTTCTCCTTCCAGGGACATTACAAGGATTTTCATTGCTGTCTTATATGTATCAATAGTAATGTCAATGAGGGGGACTGGAATATTTAAAGATTGATTTTTTAGTTGACGACATATCCCAATACGGAGGAGGGTGGAGGAGGGCAACAAGTGGAGGGCAGGACGTGGAGAGGAGGGGGCAAGAGTTAGTGAGCCAGAGGAGGGAGAGAAGGGTGAGATACACAGATTGCGAACTTGTTATGAGCATTCTCGTTTGTTAGCATGTCCACGGACAGTCTGCAGGAGGAGCTTGGCGAGTGGACGAGAAGCCTCGACACTCTAGTCGATGCTGAAGCGAGTGCGGGGAGAGAGATCGGGGTAGAGCAGGTCGCTTCCGATGTCGTAGGATGGGTGAAAGACATCGGTAAGGAGGTCACTTCAGCAGCCAGCAGAAAAATCTCTCCGCAGCTCAACTTGAGGAGGTTTCAAGCTCGCGAGCTGTCTGAACGTGTTGATTATCGTCCTCGGCACAGGAGCTGGAGGTCTCTGGCCCACCCTACTGCAGTGTCGTACGCAAAGCAAGTTCTGAGCTGGTTTGGTTACTCGAGCAAAGCAGCGAGTGCGAGAACCAGGAGCGAAGAGCATGCCCTGCATCACGCATCGCACAGACACAAACATGTCGGTGACGAGGAGGGGATTCACGATGAGCCGAATGCTCCACATGAGGACTTGGCGGCAACAGGCAAGGAGGATCATACGAGAACGTCTTGCGCTGCGAGCCTTCGAGAGAGAAATATGAAGGAATCCAGTAATCTCAAGTCGCGTCACGTTCATGTCCGACACATAAGACCAACATCTGCAACCTGCGGGTTGACGAGCAGTCCTGAATGGCAGAAATCTGTTGCCTGCTTGCTGTATTACCTCTTCCAAGGAACCATCCTTATATCTTTTGTCACTGACAACGTTCGAGAAGTCACGTCGTTGCGCTCAGAGCAGAAACAGGTTGTTTGGTATCAAAATTGTAGTGCGGTTTCTGATTGATTTCTTAGATTATGTTGGTGATGCTCCTGCTGTCGGTTGGAAATTTCTTCAGCTCTACGACGACACCCAAATCTCACATTCTCCTCGTCCTGTTCAGGTTTGCACGTGACGACTGTGATGAAGTTTCTGACCAGAGCGTCAGAGCACTATGTGACATCGCCAACATTCTTCATGCTGTGATCCTCACACTCTTGTGCATCTGGAGCGACGGAATGCGAGCAGACGGTGAGAGGTACAAGTTCTATCGAATCGCTAAAGTTTGTGTTCAGACAGTGAGATTGCTCGATGGTTTCTTCGCTCTCCCAGGTTGTTCTCCCTTTCCTCCTTGTCATCCTAATCAGCACTTGCAGTAATGCGAAGCTGTTGATGCTGCCGGAGGAGCACGTCGGTGCTGTGCTTGGCATTGTCAATCTTCTCTTCGGGCTGCTTCGAGTCAGCAGGTGGAAATCTGTTTGAGCTGGTTTTGTGATCTTGTTAAACATGTGCAAAGCGATCTTCACATAGACACTATACCCCGGACGTCGGAGCTTCCAGTTGCCATGACGGTGCGTGCAACCGCAAACAAGCATGAGGGAGGAGGGCCAAGAAGATTTTTGAAACTCTGGCAGGGTCTCATCCTCCTCTCCCTCATCCCTGCCAACACTCAGCTCGGTCGTACTTGCGAAATGAAGGATCTCAGCGCCTCGTCATGCTGTGGGCACGCGACTTTCTCCTCCTGGTCCTCGTGCCATGTTCTCACTTCAGCTCTCTTCATCGCCATCGTCAATCTCGCGGCACCAACGCAGAGGTCCTGCACGTAGCTGCCACTCTCATCTGACCATGGCGAATTAGGAGGCTCCGGGCTCCGCTTTTGGCGATGATCTCGACTTCTCTGTGGTCGCTTGCAGTGGCAGCAGGAGGAATCATCATGGTGCGTAGCTCTAGCGATTCTCGTCTGCTGCTCCTTTAACTTGATCTTAGGGTTCTTCATCACTTCCCTGGCCTGGAATTCCCTTCTTCTCCGCGCTCTCTGTCATCAGTTTGCTCATGTCTAAGCATTTGGTGTGAAGGCTAGGCTACGGTTTAATGCTTAATCTAACGACTTGGTTCCTGCTGTAAATTTCGAATTATCGCCGTTGAGATCAGCTCGCTCTTGAAGATGTCTGTGCGAGTGTTAGGGTATAAAACCAGCAAGGTTAGAAAACATACGCTATAGCTGCCAAGAGCTTTCGTCTTGCTCCAATCGTCGATATCTGTTCGCAGACAAATCACGGGCCGACAAAACGAGCAGGAGGTCAAACCTGCATCTCCTTCAGGTCTTCGTCGGTGACGTACCGCAAAGCTTCTGGTTCTGTCAGCTCCTGCAAGGAGAGTCATCGGGCACAACACATGTCGTCGGGCAAAGTCATCGGGCACAACACATCTCGCGCCTCTCACCTGCTCCTTTAGGATAGGAGCGTACTTGTCAAGCCCTATCTGTGCGAGAAAGTGATCCAAGCCTCTCCATTCTCCCTGCTTGTCTCATCAACGTCAACGTTCAGGCCTGAATCCCTTACCTCTCCCCCCTGAGCTGCCTTTGCCGTATTGCTCTTGTCCAATCTCGGTGTTGCCTCAGGAGCTTCGGGCATCGCAGGCACAGAGAGCGAGGGCGCAGTCTTGTTATCAAACAGGTCCAGCATATCTACGCTCGTCGACGCGATTGCCTTGGGCTTGTCGTCGATTTGCATCAGCAGCTGCTTGCCATTCCTCGAGTCATCGCGTGAGGCCTCATGAAGAACAGCAAGATCTCCTTTGCTTTGCTTCGCACCCGAAGATCCTTTCAACTTCTTGTACTCAAGATACTGATGCTACATTAGTCTCTGCAAGAGAAAACGATTCAGAACCTCATTCAGAGCGTTGTCAAGGTTCCATTTATGTTCATTCAGGCAATAGACAGCAAGATCGGATTCGCAACCCTAGATACTTTCAAGTCAGCAGTCTTAGACAACAGAGAATCTTGCTTGCCGTGATTTCACAAAATGATTTGACGGTTTGTTCTCTTCTTGCTTCATCCATCTACGGAATAATCAAAAATCTCATTTGTTTTAGTTTTGCGGGGCAATTTTCACCTGCTCATGTCGTCCATGGACCGTCGCGTTCGAGTTACTGTGGGTCAGGTCAGATGCCTGTCCCAAACTCCTTCGAATAGCTTCAGCAAGTGCTTCTTCCTGCCTTGCTCAATCAACAACGTCGAAATAACAAAACCCTCTCCACCTCCGTCATCGCCGAGCTTCGCGACGTTGGCATGGCAGCAGGCGCATGTGGATGAACGACGGTCTTCTTACACCTCCCGGTGACGATCAGCACGGCAGGCGGTCTTGTATCAGTCGACGTCTTACCTTGGACATGAAGCCCCAGCAAGACCAGCTGGCATCTTACAGATCTAGTCAAACAAGCCGAAATGCTGACATATTCGCGTGAAAGCATACTTCGAGGTGGACTCCACATCCCGGACAAGTTGTCGTTGAGCCTTGGGCTCGCTGATAGCACAGACCGTGAGCAGCTCACTGAAGAATCCACAGAGGGTTACTTGCTGCGCTTGAGCTGCTGGTGTCAAGGTTGGAGTCTGACAGGCCGGGCATACGACTTGTGCCACGGAGCTGCTTTGACGGTGAGGTCAAGCAAAGACCACAGGAAGGCATCACCTTTTGCATGAAAGAGTGCTTTGACAGCTTGCATTCGAGCATTTCAAAATAGCATTCCTTCATCGCCGTCAACATCATCGCATCTTACCCTACTGCAAGTACCCGCTGCCACAGAAGCAGCACTTCAGATATGAGGATCCTGACTGTTCATAGAGGTTTCAGGATAGGGGCTACACATCTGCATGAATTACCTTGCAAGAAATTTGCTTTCCACAAGTCCCACAGAGGAAACTCACTCCTTGAAGGAATGTATTTAGTGCTCAAAATAATCAAGATTGCGCTCATGGGAATAAAAGTTCAAACCTTGGATGTGATTTCTTTCACTGCCAACTGTGTTCTCTAAAGAGGCAGGTCAAACTCAAAAATTGAGCAGTCATACGATTACGAACCTGCCGGCGTTTGATTTGTTACATGGCAGCTGGGACAAGCAACTTGTGACTCTCCAGTCTTGTAGCTCATGATAGCTGCACAGCTGTAGCATCGCAATTGCAGTCTGGCGGGGTTGGCAGCTCGAGATGGAGGAGGTGGAGTTGCCTGCATGACAATCACCTCAAAATGCTCAGGTTGCAGCACGAAGCAAATACTGTCCCCGGTGGTTCGGAGGAAGAGGTCGAAGTTGTACAAATGTTTCCTTGAGACCAATTGTCAAAAACGTGGAAGAGAGAGCGAGAGCGAGAGCGAGAGCGGATGACGAAGGATGAGTGCGAGAAAGGGAGGGAGGAAAGGTGAGATGGTGAGCGGAGAAAGTGGGGTAAGGGGAGAGGAGAAAGAAGTGAGAGAAGAAAGAAGGATGATAGGTCAAGAGGAAAGGGGAGCAAGACAGATGGGGGAGAGAAACCTCTTGCTTCATTGAATCTGACATAATCTGCTTGATCTTCGGGGAGTTGGGGGGGAACATACGATCCAAGATCTTTTTTTGGCGACTTATGAGACAAGTGTCAGCAGCATGGCAGACCGAGAAGAGCAGAGCTTGTTCACCTCTTTCTTCTTTATCCCGGATATCAAATTGTTTACTCCCAAAATGCCTTTCTCTCCCATCGACTTCATCTTGAACAGAAAATTCGTTATGCTGTCCGACGTCCCCATGAGGTCACGTGCGTCTTTGGGCGCCTGCGAGCCATTCTGTTGCCCAGGTCAAACAAGGAATTGAGTTCAAGTTGTAGGGATGCAGAGAATTCCGGCTCGTTTCAATCAACCATGATGATATACAGCACAAATTTAACACTCATCGCATCATTTCAGTCAAGAAACGGGATGCTTTGCCCACTCTTAGCACTTCCCTCAATAATTATTCTATGTAATCACGCGTATTCATGTCCGCGTTCAATCCTTCCCTTTGAATTGCTCTTCTCCACCCTTCGCCCCCCTCCATTCCCACCCAGCAGTTCTACCTGATGAGCCGCCATAGCTTGTTCTGTCTTTTTTACAAGTATTTTTGTCTATATTTAGACTCAAATTGATTTTAATTATGACCCTTTTAAATTTCCCCCACTACAGCTAGGTCCTGTTCGAATTATAGACAGACCCCACCCCCTCAATGAAATATCATAAGGACGGGTGCATATTCAAAATTCTACTGCACCAGTCTTCGCCTGATTTCCCCGACCCACCCCATATGATTTTAGCCTACAGGACATGCACAAATGACGCAAGGGAAGAACGGCGAGGCGACGGAGAGTCTTCGGCATGTTGGTCATGCCGCAAACCAAAAATATCAACAGTATCATGAGCTCCAACTGCATCGAAAGCCCCACCATGAATGAAGTCTCGTTCTCATATCATCGCAGCAGCTTTGATGGTTTGCTCTCGGTGACGATTTGAGTTCTGAATTCTTTTTGAGAGGCTAGTTGGCATGGAGAGTCTTGTGGCCAGGGGAAATGTTGTCAAGATTAATCGGTTCGTGTTGATTTTCGAGTGGACAACGACAGCCGTGACATCCTGTCTGCTTGTCTTCTACTGGTACGGGATCTTGGCGTCCCCTGAGGAGATGCAGAACAGTAGGAGTTACAAGGTGTTGCTCGTGTACTCAATCATCTACGCCTATCTCCGTCTTTGCTATCTTGTCAAGACGTTGAGTAAGACGTATGTGTACCTCAAGGATGGGCCATCGGAGCGGGAGGTGCTGCCTGGACAGGAATTTATCGATTCTATTGCGAAACTTCAGCCGCTAGCAGAGAAGATGCACATTCTCTGTGTGTGCTTGATAACGCACAATGTCTTTCCCTTCCGTCCTTGCGTGCCCATGACTTTCTGGGCCGTATGTACTTCTCTTCATATCGCCTCCCTTATCTTCGTGACCTTGTGCATCTTGCTGCTCGTCGTATCTACTTGCATGGTCGCCTTCATCATCGTGACTGAGAGGAGAAGAAACAGAAACGAAGACGCCTCGACTCACTATCGCTTCCTGCCCCTTGTTGATCCTATTCGCAACAGAATCATAGCAAACCTTCCCATCACTCAGCAGGCGCCTCCTGACGGCGAGCCGTGTGCGATCTGCTTCGAGATCGACACCGAGACAGACTGGTGAAGGATGGGGTAAGGCTTGCGAAGATCGTCTCAATGCTTGGCAGGAGACTTCTTCCATGTGGACACCGATTTCATCCTTCATGTATCGACGACTGGCTCAAGAAACGACGTCAGTTTGTTTCCCTGTTCTCTTCCTGCTTGATGAAATCATTCTTTGCAGTTTCCTCCTGCCCAATCTGCCGAAGAGATCCAGTGGAAGGCAACAGAAATGTGGAGGCGGGGAAGGGATGGCGCAAGGTGAGGCCAAGGCATAAGGTCCCTCGATGAAATGTGTACAGATGCGGCTGCTGCTCCCGGCGGCGGGGAAGAAAATCATGGGAGAGAGACGGAGGATGAGCGAAACCGTCTGGTTGCAAACATGGTCTGAAATTCGCAGGATACGGTGTTGTGTGAATCGATAACATGCGCTCGAGTTGTTCTTTTCTGTAGTTTTCTGATTTCTGCTGGTTAGTGGTGCATGCTGAGACCTGTCAAACTTCCCTTTGGCATGAAAGTACAATTCACAAACCCCGTACATGTCTTTGATCGATGCAGCTTATTCATATTGTATGTCAAGTTTTACTCTCCTCGCCTTCATACATTTAGAGGTCAAAGGAGGTTACTGGAAAAAGAGAATGGAGGATCGCGAATTCTGGAATGCTGAGAAGAACTGCGCAAAGGAGATAGTAGAAACAACACAGGGAGTGTTGGAGCATAGGGTGAGAGAAAGGAAGGGCAGGGATAGTTCATATCTCGAAGTCGAAGATAAATTCACCGAACCCGGAGATGGCGGCTCTCACGGAATCCCCCACATGGATTGACTGCTCCATCGCCGCGCCCTCCAGTTGCTTCGCGCTTTCCATGGCTTGTCCGATGATGTGGTAGCGAGGCTGCAGCTTTCCTACCGCTCCTGCTCCGCATGTGCCAAGAGCCACTCCAATCCGACATCTCAAGTCGATTTTCCACTCCTTGCTCTGCGTCTTAACCGTTTCCAGAAGCTGCTTCGCAAGCCTTACCATGCTCTTGCACACCACACGCTCTGTTGTGTCGGTAACCCATCCCGCGCACACATATGCATCTCCAATGGTATCAATCTTGAATACACGGTGAGCTCGCCCGACGCACAAGTCGAACTTGGAGAAGAGGGTGTGAATGAGCTTGGCGACTTCCATTGGCTCCATCTTCGATACCATCTCTGTGTAGCTGCACAGGTCGAGGTGCAGAACTACAGCTCGACGAGATCTGTAGGAGATCTTGCCGGTGCTCACGATCTCGTGCGCAATGTCCTCCGGGAACAAGTCATTAAGTATCTTGATGATCGATTTGTACTCCTCTTGGATCACGCGAGAAACTTTCCACTGCAGTCTCACCCCAAAGTTTCCATCGCGCAGCAACTGGTTGCTGAAGTATCCAGCGAAGAGCACAAAGAAGGAAAAGCCCGAGGAGATGTTTGCAAATATCACACGCACTAGCACGAAAGTGATGACTAGCGTGCAGACGACGAAATAAGTGTGCCGCTGCACTGAGGTGCCGCAAAGCAGAAGGTTGAAGTAGGAGAAGCTGGGGCCAAAAATCAAGCTGATCCCTGTGCAGTTGACGAATGATAGGCAAAATAAAAGCGAGCAGTAAAAGACTGTCTGGCATAAGAACAGAGCCGAGCGCCAGAACTCCACTTTACGTCCAAGACCTTGCAAGGAACCCTTGGGAACAAAGAATGAGATGGGTTTGATCCTTAGGCAAACACAGTAAGATAGGAACGAGCCTATCAGACAGACGACACTCATGCCTCCCACAACTAGTCTCAAGTTGACCACTTGCCTCTTTCGATGCTGAAAAGTCTCAGTTGTGAAGATGCTCAAGGACAGAAGGTATTCGAAGATGACGATACTCGCAACCGAGCAGCATAAGAGCCCAAGAATCACTCTCCGAAAGTTACGTGGTGCTCGAAACTGTAGAAATTCTTCTTCTGTGCGCTGGTCCAAGAAGCAGCACCAGAAGGGGTGGATCTCTTGCTTCTTGAAAGTGAGCTGCAGAGAAGCATCATTGCTCATGAATGCTTTCCAAGCCGGATCTTGAGCGTCAGCTGACGATATCATGTCAAGGTCGCTTAAAGGGTTGCTTGAGCTTGAGATTCCAGCATCTGTTCCTGAGGAAGAAACTCTATTCCTGAACTGCTCGAAGCACTTATCCTCGTTCTCACCGTTTCTGGTCTTCGGTTGCATCGCAATGAAGGGCAAAGAGTTTCCGTCTGACGATACGTGCACGAAATAACACGTCATCAATCCTTTACCTTTTACATCAATCGTTGGTTTTTCTACAAGGGAAATCTCCGGGAAATTTCCACGCTTCAAGACATCCATCACGGACTGCGTACATAAGATTCTACTCGGCTCTGAGTGCGAGCACATTCTCGCGCTCGTGTTAATAGTGTCTCCAAAAAGGCAGTAAAATCTTCTTTGATATCCAACTACAGCTCCTGCCACGGGGCCTGAACTGATACCCACTTTCGCCCAAAGAACGTGTCCTGAAGCAGAGAAATATAATCGAGCACGTCGTATCAGACAATCTGCCAGCTGAATCATTCTGCGTGTTGAGTAGAGGACATACTCGTCATGGTGCATTGGTGCATCGAAAGGATTGGCTGATCTTGGACATGCGATTACATAAGAGTCTTGAATGTGATGATACTTGAACATGCCAAAAGATTCCACAATTGCATCAAAATCCGAAAAAACTTTGTCAATGAAATTGAACACTTTGAGGTTGCTTGTTGTTCCTCTCGTTACTTCAGGAGAAAGGGAAAGGAACATGATCGTGCAATGCTCCATTGTATTGCCGATGATTGAATTGGCGGACTCAGCCATCAACCTGGTGTGTAGAGATCGTGGGATGATTGTGCACAACAAGCCATTTGTTTGCTCAATCGAAATCTTCAAGCCTTTCTCCCGAAAGTAGCGTTCTCGGGCACAAGATATCCTGGAATGACAGAGATAAGTCGTGGCAATGGTAATGATCGCATGCAGAAAGACGATAGGCAAGTGTAAGTTTAGATTCAGCCCGCATAGCATCCCAGCCCCAAGCAAACTCAAAACCTGAATTACGCAGACTGAGAAAGCTGCCTGCCCGTCTATTGCTGCAGTGATCGGCAGAAAGCACCCCATGAAGGTGTAGACAGCAAGAGACTCAGGGGAAGTCAGCCGGGGAACACATCCAGCATCTTCATGCGAGTATGTCGTCGAGTACCTCAAGTTCGTCTCGATGGGATTAGAGTCTGTGCAGCTCCAGGTCCAGGGAAATCCTTGCTGGATACCGATAGTGAGATTGACATAGGGAGAGATGTAGCCGACGGTCATAGACCTTCTGAGGTCTGCAATGAGCTTCCTTGCAAGCTCCGACTGGAACAGCAGACAGATCCAGAACGAGCAAACTAGGTCTTTGTTTCTTCCCCGAGATAGAAAATTCTCTGTAGATGGCAAAATGTATATACACAAAAATACGAGACATAAGACTGTGGTGGACAAAAACAAAAGCCCATGAACTTGACGCAGGGCACTGTTGTCCTCGACTTGTTCACCATAAAAGATCTGAAGCGCAAAACAAAAATAAAATATTCCAACCGACACTAAAAGCCTCTGGAAAGTCGCTCGTGAACGAGAAAAATCTAATTTCCGGAACTCATCTTCATCATCCTTGTTTTGAGGCTGGGAAGTAATGTGTTGGAACTCAAGTCCAAGGCCCCTCAAAGGCATGGCAATCTTCTGATCCCACCCTCAGGTTAGGCTATATTTCGAGTTCTAAAGCATACATGAACATGAATATGGTATAGCCCAAAGCAAGAAGTCAGACAGGAAACGGAACCAAGGTCAATCGTCGCTTGAAGCGGAAGACAGTCCTTGTGCGGCTCCAACGTAAGGAGAGATTGAGCTTCAGGCAAAGATGAAGTAGAAGATGACAGGGAAGATATGGAAGGAGAGTTTCAAGACGTCGAGGAGATTAGACGGGGACGCGGGGAGATTCGGGAGGGCGTGAAGGAACGGGCGGGGACGGAAGGAAGTGGAGGGAACGAATCGCGGAATACTAGGGGGTGGGGTAATGGGTTCCAGTGGTGGGTAGGGTGTGCCATCGTGTGGGGAAAAATGCATATGAGCAAGGGGGTGATGAAGGGGGTCGGGTAGTCTACACCGGGTGGGGCGTATTCAAATGAGGGTAGGGTCACTACGAGCGTGCAGGGCAGTTGTATAAATATGTAGTATTTTTATAGTTTTAAGTTGAACGAAGAGTTCTTATATTGGCAGTAAAAAGGGCTACTGGGTTTTTTTATTTAGTATGGGCTATAATGGCCTTTACACATGGGTTTAGATAGTTTAGTTTAGAGAGTTTGGCAGCATATGTACGGGCGACCATCCTCAAGGGCGGCAACCGTGAACTATGAGGGCCTGCCCATTCGACTGATTGGGCGGGATGACGATGCGCCAGTCGTAAGTAGCTGAGGGCCGAGTGTGCTGCCAGGCTACGGTCACGCCGGTCACCGCCGCCGGGTACTAAGGACAACAACCAGGGGGATGGCCGCTAGCCGAGCAGCTTAATAACACTTGACTTATTTGACATAATTACGTTGTATGGTTTTGGTCACATGACACTTCTCACGTTCTACTGATTTGACCACATGACACTTTTCCTTCGTGACTTTTTTGACGTATTACACTTTTCCTTCGTGACTCAACTATGAACAACTGCCTTCTTATCTCTCTCACTTTCCCTTATCATTCTCGTCAGGCTTTAACATGATTTCAGCAAGGGGGCGGGAAGGCATGGCGCAGCCTTGCCGCGGGAGCTTGCTCCCCCCTTGGTGACCAATGGCCGTTCTGCCGTTCTGCCGTTCTGCACGTGGTCCCGGAGAAACAATCATCATTGATGAAACTCTGCTGTTCTGCACCGTGGCAGGTATGGAGGGTGGAGGGTTTGATTTTGCTCCTCCAAATTTTTTTTTGATTTTCCCCAATTCAACTTTCAACCCTCCACACCCTCCAAACCCTCCATACCCTCCACTAACCCCCTTTCTCTATTACCATTTCACTCTTCAAATGTATATGGAAGGTTTGTGGAGGGTTCCTTTTATTGTGGAGGGTTTATGCTTACCTTTAATCTCTCTCTCTAGTTCTGGTCTTATAATATAATTGGCTATTTTATCCTCTTCTAATAGTAAATACACCATTTACCTTTTATAATAAATTGATTTTAACTTTTTGTTTATTATTGTCACCCACCACTGGCCCATATTTATTTATTTCTTTTCTCTCCAAAAATCAAAATGAATAAAGATATCTATATGAAACAATACAGAAAATATAAACGTGATTATATTAACTATATACAGGACATTCTTCTTAAAATACTACGCGATGATAAAGCATTATCCACGCTCTTAAATGCTAATCTTATTACTCAAGATGATATAGAATACCTTAAAACGCATAAAGAAACCGCTAGAGCTTTAAAACAAACTTCTGGTTTAGGGTTTAGGGTTTAGGTCTCTTGCCAATCTCATGGGGAGGAATTGCTCGATGTTTTTGTAACCTACTAAGCGCCACCCTCCTGGCTGCCCCCGGGTGATCAGTCCTCGGATGATGGGTACGATTGCGTGTGCAGGCGCCAGAGTTATGGACATCTTTTGTGTTGCCTGGTTTCTCGGGTTTAGGGTTTAGGGTTTAGGGGTTAGGGTTTAGGGGTTAGGGGTTAGGGGTTAGGGGTTAGGGTTTAGGAGGCGCCGTTATTTTCGGCAGGCGCCGTTATTTTCGGCAGGCGCCGTTATTTTCGGCAGGCGCCGTTATTTTCGGCAGGCGCCGTTATTTTCGGCAGGCGCCGTTATTTTCGGCAGGCGCCGTTATTTTCGGCAGCATGGCTCCTCGTCAGGTGTAGGGGAAGCCGCCAGGGCGCCAAGGAAGCTGCAAGCAAGAGGTTTGTATACTTCAAATAGCTTTCTAAGTATGGTTCTTCAGTATGATGAAAATGTTCGCAACCTGCTGTATCGGAGATCATGCCAATACACGCAGAGCGGACTTGTGGATGCCTCTGTCCTCGAAGCTGATCTCGTCGAGAGGGTGAAGAGCTTCGCGAAGCGTTATCCGAACAGCAGGACAGCCCAGGCTTGCAAGGCTGTGGAGGGATGCACCCCCGACGCTATCGCAGAAGCCATCCGCTCGACATGTCAGCAGGCACGACGTGAGTTTCTGCAAGAAGCGATGACTGGATGGAGTGACGCATCCAGAGAGTGGTTTATGCAGCAGATTGAAGAAGCCAAGAAGGAGAAGGTCGAGACATACACCGCCTCAGCAGGCAACGAGGTGACTTCCTTCATCTCCATGACTCTCCTGGGCATCTCCTCGGTGTATGTCAACCATGAAGAAAAGCTGAAGAAGAAATTTGAAGAGATCGGACTGATCGTAGACTCAGTGCAAGAGAGTAAAGCAATCATGTGGAAGGCTCCGTATAGACCCGAGATAGCGAGTGCTGAGGAGATCCCGGTGACTGTTTCCTTCCTCCGCAATGCACAAGCGGAGAAGCTCTGGCAGGGAAGAGAGGACTTCGCGATCGATGGTCGCAAGTTCACAGCTGTACATGTGAGCATCGTGCACGATCGATCTTTCAAGATTCGAGCCAAGAGAGGACCCTGGGGCAAAGGGGGCAGCTTGGCAGAGCTGACTCACCTGCTAACCTTGGGCGGCATGACAACGGCTGAGATAGCTGCCGTCTATCGCTACCAGCTGCTGCGCCAGTCCCTTGCAGCGGTCCAACTCCAGCCGCTGGCAGGCATGCTGGTCGCTGGGGCGCCAGGACAGCAAGTCCACAAAGGCTTAGGTCAGAAAGGCTTCATCGCTGTAGGGGCCAACGTCATCTGGAGACAGAGGGAGGTGGAGTGGATCGTCTCCTCGAGCTGCCCAGAGGCGAATGATACAGCATTTCGAGCTTTCCGAGAGAGCGAAGCGATGGAGGGAGTACACCTGACTCTGTTCAGCGAGGACCCGAAGATCAGAGAGGCGCTCGCAGTCGAGTTGACAGCTGATCGCTTTGTGTCCAGAAATAAGTTGAAGAAGGCATCAAGGATGCAGAAGAAGGCAGGCGGCAAGGACGGCAAGGAGATCAAGATCATCATCAAGTCGACGGCGGCATCTGGTCGCTTCACGAGGAAGGAGATGGAGGGGCTGTGCAACGGCGGCAACACGTCTATCGCAAGAGTCAAGAGAGTCTTGTTGGAGATCGCTAACAGGCTCGAGATCAACGTTGAAGGCATCGACATGGAGGAGGATTTGAACACCAAGTCCTGGAACGGGTCCAAGCTATGCATCCTCCTCGGCTCCACGGAGGATGCTCGACGCATGATGAAGGAGCTGCCCTTCTATCTCGAAGGCGCAGCAACCAAGCTCGAAGCAGTCGGCTTCGACAAGGAGCCTGACTCTGAGGCGGCTGGTCAGCGGGGCACCAGCGACGCAGCGCAGCGACAGGAGGAGAGCGAGGGAGAGTGGCTGGAGTTTACAGACCTGGAGAGGATCACAATGGAGGCAGCATCTCCGTCAAGCCAAGAGGACATGCAGCTCGTCAGCGAGCTGTCAGCAGTCATCGAAGATGCAGCTTCTTTGAACGAGGCAGGGACGAGCGAGCCGATCAAGCTGGTCCTGGACAAGGCCGTTGGCAACCTCCACGACACGTTCTACTCTCCGGGGAGCCTGGAGTTCATGTCGCTGGGAGAGTGGGCGAAGATGCCAGAGGAGCAGGGAGTTGGGCGCAACGTTCTCAAGGAGAAGCTGGGGAAGTGGCTGCAGAGCAAGCGCTGGACTCGCGTGCAAGGAGAGAGCAAGAAGGCAAGGAGGGGCAGCGCGTTCTCGCCACGGGCAACGGCAGCTGCTGAGCTTGAGCAGGAGGCGGAGAGCGACGACATAGAGCGTCGATCTCTTAGCTTCCTGTTCATAGCACTGAGTAAATTCGTGAGGGCGTCGGATACAACTATAAAATGA
>NW_005434561.1:0-7224 GCF_000315625.1 Guillardia theta CCMP2712
CCTCCTCCTCTCACCGGCATGGCCGCACATCGTCAGCTGTTCCTCGCTTCCTTTGCATTTCACGTCATCCAACCAGATTCTTCCCGATCCTCCGCCGATAGCTCGCACAGCCTATGCGCTGCATCAGCCTCCCTCCTCCTCCCTCCTCCTCCTCCGCCTCCTTCACCTCTGCTCTATGTGCAGGGTAACCCAGGGAGGAGCAGACCACCCTCGCGTTCGTGTTGTCGAAACCATCATCGCAGACACTTCCCCAGTGACTGAACGATCCGTCAACCACAACCTTCTCCCTTCTCCTCTTCCTCTGCTTACTTCTCGTGCAGCACCTCCAGTCTGCATGCTCGGTGATTGCACTGCGCGAGTCGGATGATTCCATTGTCACCTGCTCAGCCATCATCCTCTGCTCCCGCCATCCCTCAATCTTCTTCTTCCTCTGCACCTCCTCCTTCCTCCTTTCCAACCTCATCCCTCCCTTGCTGCAGACCTTTCCCCCCTTCCCCCCGGCTCTCCTCTCCCTGCTCACCGTCGGGGCACAGGTTGGGGTTGAACGAGGACAGCGCTGGCTGTCGGATGCTGTGAAGGTACGCGCCTGGCTCAGCCCCCTGTCGACCCAGCTCTGCACGACCTTCAGGTTTCCTCCTCCTCCTCCTCCTCCTCCTCCTCCTCACCTCCTTTCTCTCCCGGGGGTCCGGCCGGGCCCTGAGGTCCTCGAGGTCCATCCTCACCAGCTGGTCCAGCAGGACCGACGGCACCAGTGGGGCCACGCTCTCCTCTCACGCCTGCTGGGGGTCAGCAGGACAAGAGCTGGGCTCGCTCCCTTCACCTTGCGCTCCCGGCGCCCCGACAGCTCCCAACATCCCGTTCCTTCCCGGAGCTCCAGGGGCCCCGGGGAGACCGGCTTGACCGGGCTCGCCTCGCTTCCCTTGGGGCCCCTGGGTCGCCCTCTGTTGGATCAGCTTGGTGAGCTTCGAGTCGATGCTGCTCGCTTCTTCCTCCACCGAGTTGGCGTTGGACGAGATGAACTCGCGCAACTTGTTCACTTTGTCCTGCATGACCTGGTCTGCTCCCTCCTGCTTCGTCAGCGCGTGCTTCAGCTTGTCCGCCATCTCCTTGGTTGCCTGTGCGTCGTCCCAGATCTCCTCAGGGACGGTGGGAGGCTGAGCAGGAGGTTCGACGTGGCTCTGGGTGAAGCGGATGGCTACCGCAGGGTTCACTTGCGTTATGCTGCTCGCTCCTGCCGTCTCTGGGATGTCGACGCTGCCCGACACGCGGATAGGTAGCTGTTGCATCCTCCCACGAACTCCCTGGAAGCTGCGGGGAGAAGAGAAGGGCTGAGGAGAGGAGCTGACAGCTGAGAGAGCCTGTATGCCCCGCTGCGCTTCCCTCCTCCCCCGCTCTTGACCTTGCCATGCCTGCTGGCTGTGGGCCCGGTGGAGCACAGGGCAGTGCGGACAGACCTTGACGACCTCCTGGTCTTGCTGGAGGACATCGGGCGATAATGGACCGACGACTCCGAACTACACCGACTTAGAGGAGGGAAAGAGGCAGTGCGGGCGGGGGAGTGAAAGAGAAACAAAGAGGAGAGCCAAGAAGAGACGATGAAGGATCAATAAAGAGCGAAGGGAAAAGTCTGGGACGGCAGGAGGAATGACAAACTGTGAGGGACAAGGAGGGCTGCAGAGGAGGAAGAGCAGGCGCTACCTCAGAGAAGTCGAACGTGGCAAGTACAACGAGCACCTGGACATTGAATAGTGAAAAGGTTGCAAGGTCACCAACACCACAGTCCTCCAACACACTGAAACACCGTAGGCCTGATGCATCTAAACCAGATCCTCAAGAAACCCCTTGAATAAACATCTCTATCCCTAATTGTGTTGACTACATTCAGCAACAACGTGGTCTCCCCAACACAGAAATGATACGTCATCTTCGTCATATCAAACAAGAGCTTGACTATTCTGCTCTTCTTTCATTCGTCATGCTCATCTCTTCGTCGCTCCTCTCACTTCTCTCACTCCTCTCGCTCCTCTTACCAGCATCATCATCGCCATCCCAATCCCGTGCGCCAGCCATCGTCCCTCCGCCATGTCCCTTCGCAAACCCACCGTTTCGAACCGTTACATTTACCCTCATCCCCACGCAAACACCCGCTTGCTGGCCCGCATCCCCCGTCAATCCCATTTGAAGTTGAGTAAACCAAAAGCTTCGGCGCTGGCAATGCCCTCGCACATAGTTGAATCCTCTGCTGCCCTCCTGCTCTCCTGCTCTCGTGCTCTCCTGCCCTCCTGCTCTCCTGCTCTCCTGCTCTCCTGCTCTGCTGCTCTCCTGCTCCCCTTCTCACCTCCTCACCTCCTCTTTCTGCTCTCCTGCTCTCCTGCTCTCTTGCACTCCTGCTCTTCTTCGCCTTCATCCTCCTCCTCGTCGTTCTGCTCCCACCTCTTCTCTTCTCTTCTCCTCCTTTCGTCGCCACCCACGTCCTGTTTTCATTATCTCCTCTCATAGCCCTCACCAACCCTCTTCTCCTCTGCTTGATCGTTTGATCTAACTAGTATGAGAATTAGAATAGGGCTGAAATGAGCATCGAACATGGTCCAGAGCAGTTACTGCAGCATGGTTTCATTGAGGATTGAGTTGACAAAGAGACTGAGGAGAGGCGTCGGAGAAGAGGAAGAGATAAGAGAAGAGCAGATGGTGACCGCAAGGTTTCGCAGGGCTCAGGCTGGTCCATCTGGTCTGCTGGTGCTCATCAAAAGCTGGTGCTCGTCTAGCATGTTGAAGTGCAAGAGGCTCTGGCAGGCGAAGCGACTCGCGGGCTCGGCATGGAGTCGCAGCCTGCATGCCGCCAAGGCTGAAGCAGGAGACCTGTGGGTGTGGGGGCTCAACGACGATGCCGCTGAGTGTGCTCCTGCGCACGTGCAGGTCGGCAAGGTGAAGTCAGTGAGCTGCGGGCTCTTCCACTGGGCGGCGATCAGCGAGGAAGGAAAGCTCTTCACGTGCGGACGAGCTGATGCTGGACGACTGGGAAGGAGCTTAGAGGACGTCAAGATGACGCCAGCGTTCCGCAGCTACGCACAAGAAGCAGGAGAGGTTGATCTGCATGGGTTCGCTGCTGCTGTTGTCGCTGCCGGTGGCCTGCACTCGCTGGTGGTGCTGCAAGGAGGAGAGCTGCTGGCGTTCGGGTTCGGGGCGTGGGGTCAACTCGGGCTGGGGCACATCAGGGGGATGGAGAACTTGGACAACGCGATGACGCCCAAGTGGGTGAAGGGAGTGAAGGAGGTTCGTGAGGCGTCGGCTGGAGGAGCTCACTCGGCTGCCATCGATGGCGATGGGCGCCTGTACACGTGGGGCAGGAACGAAACTGGGAGGCTCGGCTACGTCAGCGACGCATTCATCCAGAACGTGCCGAAGGAGGTGGAGGTGGAGGGAGGCGAGAGGTTCAAACTGGTGACAGCATCCGCGTACCAGACCTTCGCTGTGTCCTCCAAGGACGAGCTGTGGAGTTGGGGCAGCGGATCCAACGGAGAGCTCGGTCTCGGGGAGAAGAAGACTGTCTTTACTCCCAACCGTGTCGTCGCGCTGGCAGGAGAGAGAGTCACGGCAGTCGCTGCTGGCGCCTTCCATGCTGCCGCTGCCACTGCCAACGGCGACATCCTCGTGTGGGGTGCAGGAGCTGACGGGCAGCTGGGCCTTGGGGAGGGCGTGACCTCCGCGCTGGAACCGACGCGAGTCAGCGGGCTGCCGAGGATGCGGACGGTGGCGTGCGGGAGCATGCACACGGTCGCGGTGTCGGAGGACGGAGAGGTCTTCTGCTGGGGAGCTCAGAGAGGGGGACAGTCGGAGAAGGGAGACACTGAAGTCTACAGGGAGCCGCACGCGATGACGGCACTGCCGGGGCGGGTGAGGACGGTCAGCGCGGGAGGAACCCGATCAGCGGCGATATTGGAGTGAGACAGGGAGGAAGAGCGAGAAGAAAGTGACGGGGATGGGTATGGGGGGGGGGATGAGGATGAGGATGAGAAGGAGAAGCAGAAGGAGGTGATGGTGGTAGAGAGTTCAGTCTCATAATTTTGTGTCAGTCGACTCTTTCAATCTTTCGCAATGTCTGATCGTCTTGTCTCCCCTGGCTGACGGCCTCGTGCTCCGCTGCTTTCCTATCAGTCCCATCCTGCTCCCCCCACCTCGCTCTCCTCCCCCCCCCCGCCTCCCCTCCCGCTCCTCCCCACTCTCACCGCTCTCTAACGCCTCCTTGTGCAGCTCCAGATCCTCCGAGGGGGCGTTGGGGTGCAACCGCAGCCACTCGAGCGTCTGCTGGGGGTCAGCTGGGGTCAGAGTTCGCGCCTCTCACCCGCTCGATCTGGTCCAGCAGGCGCTTCCTCGCTTCCCCCTGGCTCGACGACATGGAGGGGACGATGGAGGTCTTGAGCCAGTGCGCGAACCCCTCCACCTCCGTCCTCTCATCCACCAGCTTCGCCCTGGTCAGCTCGGCATGCAGCTCGGTGCGTGCTGACCTTGCGTCTTGCCTCGTCTTCCTCCTTGTGCGTCCGCGCGTCGAGGATGCTCCGCCGGACCTTCTGCTTGTCGTATCTCTCCTGCATGCTTATCACACGCGCAGAGACAAGACGAGGAGGGGAGGAGAGGAAGGAGCTCGCCTTGTTGCTCGTGATGACCAGCTGCTGGTCCTTCTTGCCCGCCACTGCCCTGACCTCGACGGTCCCGTCGGTCGCCATGCTGAAGAAGACGCTGACCTGCTGGCCCCGCGGGAGCAGGGGGATGCCATCAAGCAGCAGCCTCCCCAGCAGCTCGTTGTCGCGCGCAAAGAGACGCTCCCCCTCATAGACCTGCCGCGAGGAGATGAGGGAGGGAGGGAGGGAGGGAGGGAGGGAGGGAGGAGGTAAGGGAGGGAGGGAGGGAGGGAGGGAGGGAGGGTAGGAGGGACGGAGGAGGGAGAGGTTAGGGAGGGAGGGAGGGAGGGAGGGAGGGAGGGTTCTAGGACCTCTAGCAGGATCGCCTCCTGGTAGTCGCTAACAGTATGTAACGTGAACTCCTTTCCTTCCACCGGCAGATCTTCTCCTCGATGAATCACTGCCGTCATCACCCCTACCCCACCCACTCACGTCAGGCCCTATGAACCCCTCCAGCCTCCTCTCCTCATGCTCTCACCTCCTGATGTCTCGATGCCCAGCGAGAGAGGAGCGACAGTCAGGCTAACCTCCACCTCCTTCATCACCCTCCTCCCGGAGATCACGTGCGCCTGTACCCACCCACCCACTCACTCACTCACTCCTCCTCCTCCTCTCTCCTCTTCTTTCTCCCCAACCACCACCAGCCCTCCTCCCCTTCTGCTTCTTCTCCTGCCTCCTCCCGCGACTCGCCTGGATGGCGGCGCCATGGGCGATGGCGTGAAGGGGGTCAACGTGCTTGAGGATCTCCTGGTCTTGGAAGTAGCTCTCGAGCAGAGCACGAAACTTGGGGATCTTGGAGCAGCCGCCGACCAGCACAACCTTGTTGACCTGCTGCTCCTTCACCTCCTCCATCTCTTCCCTTCCTCTCTTCTTTCTTCCTCCTGCTCCTGCCCCTGCCCCTGCCCCTGCCCCTGCTCCTGCTCCTGCTCCTCCTAATCTTCTCGTCCCCCGCCCTCCCTCGCACCTCCTCCTTGGTCATCTTGGCATTTCGCAGGATGCGGTCGAGGGGGTCGAGGGCGTTACGGAAGAGGTCGGAGCAGAGAGACTCGAGTTGAGCGCGGGTGATGGAGAGGAAGAAGTCGACTCCCTCCGCCAGGTTGTCAACCTCTATCGTCGTCTGATGCACCCCAGACAAGCTGATCTGTTTCCACCGTCACTCCTCCTCAACAATCTCCTTCCCGCCCCCTCCCTCGCTCTCCCCTCCCTCGCTCTCCCCTCCCTCGTCCTGGTCCTTGTTCTCGTCCTCCTCCTCACCTTCGCTTGCTCGCACTTGTAGCTTAACTTTCGTTGTGCTTCATCGAGTTTGCTGATGTCCTGCATGAGGCTCAGCTTCCAGCTGGTCGTCAGCTCGGGTCTACCTTCCCGTGCTTCCTCTTGAACTCTTCCGTGCAGAACTGCACCAGCCTGGCCACGTTCATCTTCTCAGCCCAGCTCACGTTCATTTTCTCAGCTCTTCCGAGGCACCTCACCTCTCGTCCAGCTGATCTCCGCCCAGGTTCATATCCCCAGCTGTCGCCTTGATGTCAAAGATCCCATCCTCGACCGTCATGAGCGTCAGGTCGTAGGAGCTCGCCCCGAAGTCGCACACGAGCATCGCTCCTCTCCTCTCGCTCTCCAGCCCGTACGCCGTCGCTGCTGCCGTTGGCTCGTGGATGATTCGCAGCACGTTGAGGTCTGCCAAGATCGCCGCTCGCTCCACCGCCTGCACAAGCATCGGCTTAGACTCCCCATGCCCCCGCTGTTGCTGCTGCTCCTACTCCTCCACCACAACCTCGTTTCCATCTCCCTCCTCCATCACCTGTCGCTGCTCGCGATTGAAGTGCGGAGGGACCGCGACGACGGCGTGCGAGATGGTCTTGTTCAGCTGACGTTCAGCGTCTCGCTTGACTCGCTCCAGCAGGAGGCCCAGCAGCTGCTCGGGGAGCATCTCCACGGGCCCTCGCTCGCGCTCCATGACGTACCAGAGCTTGTTCTGCCGCAGGCTGGTGCTGCACAGGACTCGCTTCCTGTCCGACGTCAGGAACGGGTCGTCGGCTCGTCGCCCGAGGAAGCGCTTCATGTTGTACGCGACGCTCCCCAGGTTCGCGTGCGCCTCCTCCTTGGCGTGGCTGCCCACGACCATGTCGCTGTGGCGCGCGAGGATCCAGGAGGGAGTGGAGGCGGACGAGAGCTCGTTGTAGATCATCTCGACCCGCCCCTCACTCCAGCTGCCAGCCTTGGTGTAGCCTCCTCCAATGTCAATGCCCAACACCTCGCCGCTGGTTTGCTGCTAGGACGTCAGGAGAGCAGAAGGTAGACGGGAAGAGGAGAGGAGGAGGAGAGGAGAAGGAAAGAGAAGGTGGAGGAGAGGGAGGAGAGACTTGGAGGAGGAAGGAAAGGGAAAGGAGACCTGGAGGAGGGAGGAGAGGATTTCAAGGGTGAAAGGAGACAGCAGGTCCTCCGCCACCTCCTTGACGATCTGCGAGGGCGTCTGACCCATGGCATCCTTGACAGCTGCAGCCTCCGGGAGGAGCTGAGAAGGTCAGGAGGATGAGGAGGAGGAGAG